>NC_053392.1:233597114-233847114 GCF_905171765.1 Bufo bufo | reverse complement strand
TGAAAATCGCAGCATGCTCTATATTCTGTGTTTTTTACGCAACGCAGGCCCCATAGAAGTGAATGGGGTTGCGTGAAAATCGCAAGCAAGTGCGGATGCGGTGCGATTTTCACGCACGGTTGCTAGGAGACGATCGGGATGGAGACCCGATCATTATTATTTTCCCTTATAACATGGTTATAAGGGAAAATAATAGCATTCTGAATACAGAATGCATAGTAAAATAGCGCTGGAGGGGTTAAAACAAAATAAAAAATTATTTAACTCACCTTAGTCCACTTGATCGCGCAGTCCGGCATCTCCTTCTGTCTCCTTTACTGAACAGGACCTGTGGTGAGCATTCATTACAGGTCAAGGACCTGTGGTGACGTCACTCCGGTCATCACATGATCCATCACATGATCTTTTACCATGGTGATGGATCATGTGATGACCGGAGTGACGTCACCACAGGTCCTTGACCTGTAATGAATGCTCACCACAGGTCCTGTTCAGTAAAGGAGACAGAAGGAGATGCCGGACTGCGCGATCAAGTGGACTAAGGTGAGTTAAATTATTATTATTATTTTTTTAACCCCTCCAGCGCTATTTTACTATGCATTCTGTATTCAGAATGCTTTTATTTTCCCTTATAACTATGTTATAAGGGGAAATAATACAATCTACAGAACACCTAACCCAAGCCCGAACTTCTGTGAAGAAGTTCGGGTTTGGGTACCAAACATGCGCGATTTTTCTCACACGAGTGCAAAACGCATTACAATGTTTTGCACTCGCGCGGAAAAATCACGGGTGTTCCCGTAACGCACCCGCACATTTTCCCGCAACTCCCGTGTGAAAGAGGCCTTATACAGATATGTCCGTTCCTGTAAATGCAACAATTTAGCCTTCTTCCTTTTGGTGTAGAGCTATATAGCTGTAACTAGATAAAGACATAATGGAAAACATTTCCTAAATTTATTACTGGCAGAATGAGATCAACAAGCCACCATGAGATATCTGCTACAGCAGCTCACCTTCATTTGTGTAGCAAAGACTCTTTCAGACTCTTACTGATTTCTTTAGAGGTTGCATCACAAATAGATCTAATCCATTCTACTTTGCAGTTTTTAACTTTCAGGATGACTGTGACAGTCCAGCATAACGCCTTAAACTGAGTCTGTCACTTCTCAGTTTAAAGTAGGCATGAGGTGTATGTGAAAATCTGGTCCTCTATTCTTGAAAAAGGCCTTTTATTTTCATACAAATAAGGTTTTTTGCTTCAGCATTGGTGTGGTGACTCTGTTTGGTGCTACATCACTCCACCAGTAGCATTGTCCACTCTCTTGTTTGATTGCCAATCCCTGAGATTTCAGAGCTGGTAGTGATGACAGGAGGCCAGATGCACTGAATAGATCAGCCTTGCCCACAGAGCACCAAAAACCTTATTTGCATAAAAATAACAAAAGAAGCATTTCCCGTTATTAGAGGACCAGATTTTCATAAGAAAGATATAGTTAAAGAGGCTTTGCAAGAATGGGTATTTTTGGCAAACGCCCTTCCACACACACTTGGCCAGAACTATAAAGGAAAGCTTACTTGCCTGCTTCCTGGGGCTGGCTACCTGCTTCTTCTCCTCCTGGCCTGCGATACTCTGCTGGGATACCTTGTTGAAAACCTACGGTTTGACGCTGCCTGCAGCAAATCACTGGCCACGGCAGTCACCGGATCCCCTAGCCGCATGGAAACCAGTCACCTCCACCACCAGTGATGTGACGTCCAACCAGATTTTTCAGCAAGGGAGCCCAGCACAGCATCACAGGCCTGGAAGAGAAGTAGGGGGAGCCAGCATTAGGAAACAGGTTAGTCACCTTTCCTTTACAGTTCCGCCAAGTGTGTGTGGCAGTGGTGGTGGATAGGATATGCCCCCAATGTCTAATAGGTGTGGCTCCCAGCTTTGGTGCCTGCAAAGTCCCCGGGGGTGCACTGCACATGCATGGCCACCCTCCATTTATTCCTATGGAAATGCTTGGCTATTTTCGAAAGTTCAGTTGAAATGACTGGGAGGCACACAGCACAAGCGTATCCACTGCTCCATTCGCTTCTATGGGGCTGGCGAAAATAATCAAGCCAGCATTTGGCTATTTTCAGTGCTCTAATAGGAATGAATGGGACTTTGCGGGCTCCTAAGTATAAAAAAATAAAATAAAAAAAGACTCAAAACAGTAACTAGGGCATGTCTATACACAATGCATGTTTTTTTTTTTGTAGGAATGGTCATTATAATTTTACATATACACATAGCTTGATCATTTTCTGAGGGTAATTTTTGGACGTCCCCCTCTTGCATTATATGATTGAGATTGATTATCTTATTTATTTCTATTTTCCCACCACTTGGGTATGTGACATGTTTTACATATTTTTGGGGCTCATGTGTTCTCTGAGGACTAGTTACTTGGTACACCAATTATTTTTACAATTTTTTTATGTTTTTGCCCCATCAATGTCTTTTAATCATGTGTTTTTGATTCATTGGATAATAAACTATATTTTTTTTAGGTTATCCGCACCTATCATACATTAGTGTCATATCCTAGTGATATGCCCCCAGTGTCTGAGATGGGAATACCCCTTTAAGTTCCAGGGCACTTGAATGGTATGCTTACTTTAAAACTGATTTTAGAGGTGTCACAAGATTTATTTCCATCCAGTGTTGCATTAATTTTTCACCAAGATCTTGCATTGATGATGGTAGAGTCTGACTGCTGCGCAAAGCCTTCTCCAGCACATCCCAAAGATTCTCAATGGGGTTAAGGTTTGGACTCTGTGGTGGCCAATCCATGTGTGAAAATGATGTCTCATTCTCCCTGAACCACTCTTTCACAATTTGAGCCTGATGAATCCTGGCATTGTCATCTTAGAATATGCCCGTGCCATCAGGGAAGAAAAAATCCATTGATGGAATAACCTGGTCATTCAGTATGTTCAGGTAGTCAGCTGACCTCATTCTTGGAGAACATACTATTGCTGAACCTAGTCCTGACCAACTGCAGCAACCCCAGATCATAGCACTGCCCCCACAGGCTTGTACAGTAGGCACTAGGCATGATGGGTGCATCACTTCATCTGCCTCTCTTCATACCCTGATGTGCCCATCACTCTGGAACAGGGTAAATCTGGACTCATCAGACCACATGACCTCCTTCCATTGCTCCAGAGTCCAATCTTTATGCTCCCTAGCAAATTGAAGCCTTTTTTTCTGGTTTGCCTCATTGATTAGGCTCCATTCACACGTCCGCAAAATGGGTCCGCATCCTTTGCGCAATTTTGCAGAATGGGTGCAGACCCATTCATTCTCTATGGGGACGGAATGGATGCGGACAGCACACAGTGTGCTGTCTGCAGCCGCAATTGCGGAGCGCGGCCCCGATTTTGGGTCCGCAGCTCCGCAAAAAGATAGAGCATGTCCTATTCTTGTCCGCAGCTTGCGGACAAGAATAGGCATTTCTATGGGGGTGACGGGCTGGTGTGTTGCAAACCCGCAATTTGCTGGTCCGCAACACACCACAGACGTGTGAATGTAGACTTAGTGGTTTCCTTACGGCTACACAGCTGTTCAGTCCCAATCCCTTGAGTCCCCTTCGCATTGTGCATGTGGAAATGCTCTAATGTTGTTTTTCTTCGATTTAATTGATCGTCGATCACGATCATTCAGGATTTTTTTCCCGCCACATTTCTTCCTCGAATACGATGGGTCCCCACTATCCTTCCAGTTTTTAATAATGCGTTGGACAGTTCTTAACCCAATTTTAGTAGTTTCTGCAATCTCCTTAGATGTTTTCTCTGCTTGATGCATGCCAATGATTTGACCCTTCTCAAACAGACTAACATCTTTTCCTTGACCACAAGATGTGTCTTTCGAAATGGTTGTTTAAGAAAGGAGAAGCAACTCCTTGCACTAGTTGGGGTTAAATAACTTGTTGCCAGCTAAAAGATAATCGCCCATGCAGTAATTATCCAATAGGAGGCTCATAACTATTTGCTTAGTTAAATCCAGGTGGCGACTTTTTTTTTTTGGACAGGCAGTGTATATCTACATATTTACTTTTATTGTTTTGTAGGTGTGTTTTCGTCACAAAGCATAACCACCTATACTATGGACTATTATTTTTTTTTTATTTAAAACATTATCATTTCAATGAACACTGTTACCATGATGTTAACAGAGCCTTATCTCCATACATTTGAAGCCTAATTTGTAAGAAAATCACGTGGAAGTTGACATTAGGTACAATTTAAATGCTATTCCCTGATTAGATAATTCCATCTTAATGCATTAACTTTTTGTTCATTTTTTTTGCTTTTTTCAATTGTAGACTTTAGTTATGTCTGCCAAGATTTTCTTTTACCGCTCTTTTGTTCTCAGTGATGCTAAACACATACATTTCTCATCCTGTGAAGCGTAGCATTTAGTGTGATTGCTTACAAATATTATATTGCATTCTTTCATTGTGGCAGGTGGGAAATGTTGAAAGTTCCCACCCTGTAATCACACGCTAACCTTCCCCTTTGCTTTGTGTATTAATTTGTATTTGTCGTGGAGATTTTATTTTTCCCCCAATTAGCAGTTGACATTTCAGTGACATTAATTTCAGCACCCAGACTGCAAGGGAATGTGAGTGTTTATGACATTAAAAACAGGGCTGAGAGATGTGTGCACAAGGTCTCATGCAAAATGAGTTGATGTATCTAAATCTGTAATATTATGCACAGTAGAGAAATATATACATATTTACCACGTCTACATGAATGCACATGCTACATGATGCGGCTCCTCAATATTAAAACTGCTTTCAGAAAGAGCTGACAAGCTACGTTCTTATATATTTAGAATGTTATCAGCTCAATTAAAGATTGCCCTGGAGACTTTGTAGAGACAAACTTGCAGAACTTACAATGTTCTCTAAAGTGTGTGTGTCATTCTATTTTAAGCACTACCTTGCCTCTCTTTAAAAGTACAGAATGTATAGTTTTAAATTTAGCAAGGCTTAAAAAGTGAATTTATATTAATATAATATTGAATTTGCCTGTATTCAGCCATAGACACAACTAGTATCAAATGTAGTTATCATGAAAGGTCTGCCAACTATTATTTTTCACTTATCCTATGGACAGGAGGCAAATGTCCATTGTGGGAATCCTCCTCTAAGCAGATTTGTGACTGTACTTTTAGGTGAGCTAGTATTCGGAGATCTGCCTCAATCCGCTTTCTGTGATCCACTTGGAAGTTCTGAAAAAGGTTGATTTGTAATGAGAACACAGATTTTGTGGCTTGACATTGTCCAGATGAAGAATGACTCTCAATACAATTACTGCTTACCGGCAATCATTCATGCAATCGTCTAAATCACTAGGTAAGCAATTTTAGGACCGGTTGGCTGTAATTAAGTTCCGCCACATCAGAGACCTTGAACTTAATGGATTGTCTTTTCATAGTGACTATTTTTAATGTAGTAATCAATAGTAGTACAAGGCCTGAAAAGTGGCGTAGAATATATACCCAAAGGATTCCACTTGATTTACATCTAAATTGTATTGCCTCTCACCATGGCGGACTTATAACTAAAACTCACGCAATTGATGTATCTTACTGTAATTTTATACTGCTCCAGTGATAAGATGTGATTGGAGATTGCTTGTAATGTGTGGTTGGAGCACCAGATCACCCTTAATATAATAACTTTTCTCTCATTTAGTCTATGTGGAAATTCATGAACCACACAGAATTCTTCTTGGCTGCAAAAAAAAATAATTAAAGCTGACTTTGAGAGTCAGAGTATATGTCTATAATAAAATATGTAATTATTCTGCAGCTCTGTGGTGGTTAGGGCTACTATTTGGGGTGGATCGGGAGCTGAAATGGCCATAGAAAAAGAAAATTAACAAGTGGCCCTAATATTATAGGTGGGGTTAAGATTGGCAGTAGGCATCACCAACACAAGTAAACAGGGTCTGCAAATTGTAGCTGTTGTCACCAGGGCTGTGGAGTCGAGGAGTGGGAGTCGGAGGCAATTTTGGGTACCTGGAGTCAGAGTCGGCAAAAAATGAACCGACTCCGACTCCTACTAGATTTAAATTGGAATAAAAAAAAATTAAAAAAGCAAGTTTAAATGTCCCAATTCACAAAAAGTTATAATTAATTACCGTATTTTTCGCCATATAAGACGCACCTGCCCATAAGACGCACCTAGGTTTTTGAGGAAAATAAGAAAAAAAATATGTTGAACCAAAAGGTGTGCTTTTGGTGGGCTTTGAACTAATGGTGGTCTGTGGATGACACTATTATGGGGGATCTGTGGATGGCACTGTTATGGGGGCATATGTGGGTGGCACTGTTATGGGGGCATATGTGGGTGGCACTGTTATGGGGGATCATTGTGGGGGCATCAGTGGATTGCACTGTTATGGGGCATCTGTGGATGACACATATATAGCATCTTATCTTATGTGTCATCCACAAATCCCCCCATAACAGTGTCCCTGTAGTGATTGGGGGCCGGCATCTGTTTCTGTAATGGCAGTGGGGCCCGGTGCCTGCTTCATTCATAAAGTGGGCAGAGCAGGCGCGTGACGTAATGAGCTACGCTACGAGTGCCCACCCGGCCTCCTGACTGCCAAGAAAATTAACAAGTGGCCCTAATATTATAGGTGGGGTTAAGATTGGCAGTAGGCATCACCAACACAAGTAAATTGTATTAAGTAGTACAGCGCTAGATTTAAGATGATTGGAATACTTTAACAATACCCACAAGTTAGATATGATTACCGTATACTACAGTGAGCGGGGCCCGGTGTAGTAGAATACGGTGACTGCACCGGGCCCCGCTGCCATTACAGAAACAGATGCCGGCTCCCAGCCCCTCCTCCCTCTCAGCCTATTCACCGGACGGTCGCAGCATTCGGCCCATAAGACGCACTGCTATTTTTCCCCCACTTTTGCGAAAAATACAGTACTTCTCTACTGTAAGAATAAAGGCCAATGCATGCAGTGCGTCACGTTACCGCAAAACGAACACGTTAAGTGACCACGAAGAAGCAGTCTTTTCATATGCTTCACTATATGGCACGCGACGCACAGTTAAGGAGCGGCAATACTTATACTTTCCATTGTGTTGTGTTCTGCTGTTACAGGGAACGCAATGCCCATGGTTAACCTAGCCTCTCACTGATAACTAATCAAGTAAATATGTTTTTTGCAGGACTAGAGACACTTGTATAAGTGACGGGAATGGATAGTCAATAGTTCAAGACTGAAGCTGTAAACCATTTGAAAAACTGCTGTCATTCAGCTAAGGCTATAAAAACTTGTAAACTCAGATTGTTAGCTTAAACTTTTTAAACATGACTATGGGATTCTACTAGGGAAATCATGTTTTAAAATAAATGCCCCTTCCCCTGCCCCTTCCTGGATCCTCCCACTGCCCGATCTTCAGCAGAAGATCAGCACACAAAGGAAAAGGCAGCAGCTTCCTAGCCAGTAGTTCTGTGGTAATGGCATGTATGTTGCCTTTCTTTCCTTCAAGGAATGTATAAAATACATTTGCATATTAAATACAGAGTCGTCGGAGTCGGGGAGTCGGAGTCGGAAGTACCAAAAACTGAGGAGTCGGAGTTGGAGTCGGACCATTTATCTACCGACTCCATAGCCCTGGTTGTCACATTGGCAGTGGGACCAATGCCCAAAAATAAAATGGAATACCCTTTAAGACAACAGGACAGAGTTCCCCCAACTCTTGTATGTAGCTTTATGGTCAAATATGGTGCACCGTCATTTTATATACTGGTACAGCCCTATGTATTACCTCTCTTGCATAACGGAAACGGGACGGATCCGTTAAGCAGGCCATAGACTTCTATTATGATGGAATGAATAACGGAATGCCTCTAAAGGCATTCTATTATACATTCCGAATTGCGCTATGGTCTATGGTAACGGAATCCATAACACAATTCTGCTTTTATCACCAAACTAAGCGCAAACAAATTTCATAACATGAAATTCGCTCATGCCTAATTATATCATATGACCAGACAGAGGTTGTGGCTTCTGCATAGACTTTGTCCTCTCTTATTTCAATTATATGTAACTAATGTAATGCCTGTGCACATTTGAAGTATGGTATAGGGGGTTGGCTTGACTGGTGCTGTCAAACTGCTTGAAGATAGTCTGAGGCGCAAAACACGACCAGATAGGAGATCAGGTAGAATCTGTGTTAACTTTTTTTCAAATCTAGTCAAAACACTAGCCCTTTTGTCTTTTCATTCCTACCCCATATTGTCTTATGCTTTCAGACTTGATAAAGGGGTCTTATGTACCCCGAAACGCGTTGTCTTGAAATATAAAGTTAACACGGATTCTACTTGATCTATCTGGTCGTGTTTTGCGCCTCAGACTATCTTCAAGCAGCTTGACAGCACCAGTCAAGCCAACCCCCTATACCGTACTTTACCCCCCTGGCAGTTTGGCTCCTGCCTAAAGGTCTCTTGATAGTACCGGCTGCACCGACTAGCAGCTCTACCTGCCTCGATCTTCAGTTCACCCTCACTGGTGTTGTGCCCAAGGTAGCACAACACAAACAGGTGAGCATATTGCACCTTTGTATAATCACCATTTTCTAACTTATTCATCTTTTTCCAAGCCACATATAGCTGTACACATTTGAAGCACTATTGACATAAGGGTTTTAAGTGACATGCAGGCCCAGAGTGTTGAGCTACTGAGTAGTTTTTAGGGTTGACTAGCCTCATGACATCCTAACCCGACTAGTCCACTGGGATTTCTCCCTGTAGAATCAATGGCCAGGCCACCCCTGGCTACTGTAGAGGTCTGATGGCAGACTAATGTATGGGTACTGCTGTGAATTATGCCCTTGTATGTGTCTTTTGCTGTTGTGTATTAAAGAACTGGATAAGGATTCCAACTAGTTCAAATGCTCGGTGGAAAATATCTTCTTTTCTGTTATTATGGAAGGATTTCTGTGAAAAGATTTGTAACACACATACAAATTCTAATGAAACGTTTATTCGTATTTCTATATAGTCATATGGTGATGCAAAAAGTTTTTTAAGTAAATCAGGTATTCAAACTTTACCTTTTGGTCTCCTATTCTTTAAAGTGTCTGTGTATGGATGTGGATTATAAAATATACTATACTACATTTAAACTTAAAGGTGTTGTGCAGTGGTGTAATATTCAAGACCTGTCCTCAGCAAGAGGTGATCATATTGGCTGGGGACTGACTCCCGGCACCCCTGCCAGTTAGCTGTTTGAAGAGGTCACAGTGCTCGTCCTCTTCAGTATTCACCTGCACGTTGTCTCCCTTGTAGCGGCGGTGCAGTATAATTAGAAGCATCCATTGGGTATTACTGTTACACCTGTCTAAGACTTGTCAAGGTATTCCTGACTGATTTTGCTAATTAGCTTGATGCTAGTTCCTGCATTAATTTTTTTTCCTGACATGTCACTGCTAGGTCCTGACTCTACCTTATCATGGGTGTGTGTTATCCAGACTTGTGGAGGGCTTATGGACTTGTATCCAACCATCAGTTGAGGATTCATAATTTTAATTTTAATGAAGAAGAAAAGGCAACTTAATAGGCATGTCCTGTAGCAAAAACTCTATGGGGGTAATTTATCACGAGCGTAATTTTTTTAGTCTTTGTTGGAATGATTTGTAGGGCTTGATAACTCCCCCCCCCCCATACCTTTTCTGTCAGTTCACTCAAATTTTTACACAAAAATATGGAGGGAAAACTGACATGTAAATAGATCCTATTGCTTTGAGCTGAAATTATTTTTTAACAACCATAATAATTTTTGGCCGTTGATTTTAGTGTACGGCTGGATAGGAATGACCTGGATCCGCCTCCCATCTACTCAGGCTTAAAGAGGACCTTTCATGGGTCCAAACATTATAAACTAAGTATCAGGATACGTAGGGCATAGTGCAGGGATCTAACTGCCCCCGTTGTATTCTCCCGCCTAGTATGCTAATTTTAGCATCGGAACAATGAGGAGGAGACTGTCTTTCTCCGTGGGCATCTCCTTCTCCCTGGCTGTAGCGCTGTCAAATCGCAGCAGAGAGCGTCACAGCCAGGGAGAAGGTGAGTTTTTTTCCCCTCAAAATTAGCATACCAGGCCGGAGAATACAACGGGGGCCACAGTGGGCGAACGGAGCGGCGCCCAGAAAAAATAATAAATGCAGTTAGATCCCTGCACTGTGCCCTACGTATCCTGATACTTAGTTTATAATGTTTTGACCCATGAAAGGTCCTCTTTAAAGGGATTTTCTAAGACTTTAATACTGATGACCTATCTTCTGGATAAGTTACCGGTATCCGATTGGTGGGGGTCCGACACCTGGGACCCCCACCGATCAGCTGTTTGAGAAGATAGTGGTACTAAAGAGCAGCTCAGCCCCATAGAAGTGAATGAGGCTAAGCTGCTATGCCAAGCACAGCCGCTATACAATGTACAACACTGTGCTTGGTAAGAGCAGGCCGGAGCGCTGATACCTTCTCAAACAGCTGATTGGCAGGGGTTCTGGGTGTTAGACCCTCACCGATCAAATACTGATGACCTATCCTGACGATAGGTGATCAGTACTAAAGTCTTGACAAACCTTTTTTTTTAAAACGGATTCTAACCTATAGAATGAATGTATCCTTACAGGACTGATATAAGAATGTGATCATTCAAATCCATTGGTCATTATTAGCAGAAAGAGCTAGGCTCTCTGAGAATTTGAGCCTGTTTGCATGGGCTGATGCACAAGTGGGAATTAACAGTTCCAGATTATTGTCTATTCTTTCTGCTGCATTGACATCTCGTGTATGGGGATGAATGATCCCTGTAATCATTCATTCCAGTACAGATTTATGGTACGTCAGCAAATTACAATTTTACGTGCCTCATGACAAATGTGTTCACCAGAAGGAGCTTTTTATTGGTTAGCATGGAGATTAGCTTCACATTTACATGGGGCAGTTACCAGAATTCAGCATTCACTCGAACATTTATTCCTAAACAAAGTGTCCTAATCTGGTAAAAGACCTTTAGTATTAACCCCTTAAAGACTCGGCCCTATTTCACCTTACGGACATTTTTTGCAAATCTGACCAGTGTCACTTTAAGTGCTGATAACTTTAAAACGCTTTGACTTATCCAGGCCATTCTGAGATTGTTTTTTCGTCACATATTGTACTTCATGACACTGGTAAAATGAAGTCATTCATTTTTATTTATAAAAAAAATACCAAATTTACCAAATATTTTTTAAAAATAGAAAATTTCCAAGTTTCAATTTCTCTACTTCTATAATACATACAACACCTATAACGCTAAAAAAGCTATCACGCAAGTGAATATTATCATTAAAGGGCTTCTGTCACCCCACTAAAGTCTTTTTCCATTACGCCCCATGACAGCACCTGTGAGAGATCCTCCTCCTTCCGGACAGGAAACAGGAACTTCCCAGATCTTTAAATTGGTTCCGTGCCTTCCACCTTCAGTTCTTTCCTGTTTCCTGTCCAGGGATAGGAGGATTTCTTTCCAGGTCTATTTTCGGCTGCAGGATCTCTAGGGTTAAAGCGAAACCTAGTGGAGGTACCTGTCGGCGTAAGTCTCCACTAGGAGCCGCTGAGAAGCCCGGCGTCTGCTGTTTTTTTCCTTCTTCGGTGCCATGGGGGGAATCCTGTAGCTGCCTTGTGACCCTGCCTGCCCGCGAAGTTGCGGCGTGAGGGGGAGGTACGTCTTCTCCTCTCATTGAGGCTGGCTGAGCTGGGCGTGCGCGTCGCACCGGAAGTGACGCGTGCGTTCCACCGGCTGGAAGGGGAGGAGCTTAAACATGGCGGGCGCTGCGCGGCCCATTTTAAAAAGGGAACGCCGGCCAGCCAGCGTGGAGGGAGCAGCAGCAGGCAGATACTGACCGGACCGGACGCCAGGCGGCACCTGCAGCCCTCCATTGGCCCCCCTTGAGGCAGCATTATCATGCAAGAAGAGGGGGAAGTACAACAGCGCACCGACAGACAGGAGCAGCTTTCGGAACCAAGCATGGTACTCCTGGGGGTAAGAGGGGTTAACCCCCACCATCTCCCTTCGGGGAGTTATTATTATGGTCAGGTTAGACTGATTGGGCTGTTTTATTAAATGCAGGTTAAAGAAGCCCCAAAGAAAGCTTCCCACAAAAGAGCTAAAGAGTGTGGAATTTGCAAGCGGAAGTTGGATCCGTCTTACCCAAAAGCATGTTGTCAACCATGTCTGGATAAGTTAGTGGCAGAGGAGTCGCCATCTTAATTGCAAAGTATCCAAGATTTAGTTAAAAATGAAGTACGTTCTTCTGTGGAGGAGTTTAAAAAATCCCTGCCTAGCTCATCCAGGCATAAGAGGGCCCAAAAGGCGATAGTGGAGGATTCTATGGACTCTGGGTCTGAGGAGGGCGCTATTGCAGACTCAGATTCCTCCTCTGAGTATTTGACAGGGAAGCCGTTATTTAGAGCGGAAAATACAGATCTACTATTGAAGGCGGTTAGATCCACGATGGAGCTTGAGGAAGAAAAGGAGTCCAGGTCTAGACCAGAGCTAATGTTTGAGAGCCTAAAGCCTAAAAAGTCTAGGGTGTTCCCCATTCAGGACTGTATCAAGGACCTGATTAAACGCGAATGGGAGAAGCCCGATAAAAAATTCTTTATCCCTAGAGCGGTCAGGAGAAAGTACCCCTTTGACGATCAAGAAGTATCAGCTTGGCAGGAGGTACCGAAGGTAGACGCTCCCGTAGCTAAGATAAATAAGAAGTCAGCTCTCCCGTTTGCGGATTTAGGGTCCCTTACAGATCCCATGGACAAAAGGGCTGATGCGTACTTAAGGAAGAATTGGGAAGCTTCCACTTCTGCTTTTAAACCAAATATAGCGACTACCTCGGTGGCAAGGTCATTAAAGCTCTGGTTGGAGGAATTAGAGTCTCATATGGAGAACAAGACTCCTAGGGATCAGCTGCTGGAAGCTATACCAACTATGTCCAGTGCAGTGGATTTCATCTCTGATGCCTCTGCTGACGCATTGAGGCTTTCCGCTAGGGCGGCTGCATTGTCCAATTCAGCCAGAAGGTCGTTATGGTTGAAGGGGTGGAAGGGCGATGTAGCTTCAAAATCTAAGCTTTGTGCCCTCCCTTGCCAAGGAGATTTTTTGTTTGGGTCAGCCTTAGATGATATTTTAGATAAGGCATCTGATAAGAAAAAAGGTTTTCCAGCACCGTCCTTTCCTAAACAGGGGAAGCCATTTCGGATCAATGAAAGAAGGAAAGGTTTTGGGGATCAAAAGATAAGGAGGGAGTGGAGTTCTGATAAATCCAAAGGTGTGCTGTTTAAATCCAGACCTCAAACATCAAGTTCCACTCAACAATGACGCCAGACCCCAAGTAGGCGGTCGTCTTTCCTTATTTTTTCCGGCCTGGCGAAATATTACTGCAAGCGCCTGGATAAAGGATGTTATAAGGGAAGGCTATCGCCTAGACTTCAAGAGACTACCACCCAGGACATTCAAAATTACTTCATTAAACCAAAATTCTCCAAAACAGGTGGCACCTTCGGAGGAAATAAACAACCCCCTGGAGAAGGTAGTCCTTGTTCCAGTCCCAAAGGACGAACAAGGAGAGGGTTTTTATTCAACCCTATTTCTGGTCCCCAAGCCCAACAGGCTGATGATAAATCTGAAGGGCCTAGTCTATGCTTTCCCTCCCATCACCCTATTGCCCAGAGTGATCCAGAAGATCAGGAGGTAACAGGCTACAGTGATACTAATAGCACCATTCTGGCCAAAAAGAGTTTAGTTTGCTTGGTTGAGGAGACTATCAATAGCCGATCCCTGGGTGCTTCCAGAAAGTCAGGACCTATTATATCAGGGCCCTCTACGTCATCCGGAAGTCAAGAACCTCCACCTGACAGCTTGGATTTTGAGAGGACATTCTTCAGGTCTAGAGGCCTATCAGAACAAGTCATTGGGACTCTCCTGGCTAGTAGGAAAAAAGTCCCCTTCGAAATCTATCTGAGAGTATGGAAAACCTTCCTTCGGTTTGCAGGTCCAGGCTTAGACTTGAGCTCACCCAACATCCCGTTAATTTTAAACTTTTTACAGGAAGGCAAAAAGCTTAAACCCAGCACTCTCAAGGTACAGGTCTCGGCACTGAGTGTCCTGTTTGATTTTCGATTGGCTACTCATCCTTGGGTCAAAAGGTTCATTAAGGGATCCTCTAGACTATGTCCTATAGTTAAATCTAAGTCAGCCCCATGGGACCTTAACCTGGTTCTTTCTGCTCTAACCAAGGCTCCGTTTGAACCTCTGGGGGACATCCCCTTAAAGATGCTGTCCTATAAGACCGTATTTTTAGTGGCCATTACATCTGCCAGACGAGTAGGAGAACTATCTGCTTTGTCCTCTTCCCCACCATATACTCAGATTCTGGAGGATAGAATTGTTTTCAAACCGGATCCTGCATTCCTGCCCAAAATAGTGTCGGTATTCCATAAGTCTCAGGAAATAGTTCTCCCTTCCTTTTGTCAGGACCCAAAGAATGAAGGAGAAAGATCCTTTCATACTTTAGATGTTAGAAGGTGTGTCTGTGCATATTTAGAGTCTACGAAGGGCTTTAGAAGAACCCCGCAACTCTTTGTTCAGTTTCAGGGTCAGAACAGGGGCTCGAAAGTTACAAGCCGTGCCTTAGCCAGATGGATCAAGAGAGCGATAGGTCTGGCATATTCAATATCAGATTGTCAGGTTCCTTCAGATTTTTCAGCCCATTCCACCAGGGCAGTAGCCTCGTCCTGGGCAGAAAAAGGGTGCGCTACCATCGAACAGATCTGTAGGGCTGCAACGTGGAGTTCTCCCTCTACGTTTTACAAGCACTATAGGTTGGACCTTTCATCTGTGCAGGATATGTCTTTTGGGAGAAAGGTGCTGCAGGCTGTAGTCCCTCCCTAATAGTTATCTAGTCTAGTCTCTCACAGGTGCTGTCATGGGGCGTAATGGAAATACTTCAATTACTCTTACCGGTAATTTGTTTTCCATGAGCCCATGACAGCACCTACATAATTCCCTCCCTTAATTAAAAAAAAAAAAATTTTTTTTTTTATTTATACATAAAGAATGATGAAAAAAGAGAAATCTACCCTTTGGTATGGTGCCAAAGAGGAGATATGCCTGGCATATATTTGGCGCAGAGTTTTTTTCTATTATGTTTTTCTCGCCTATGTTTTTAGTTTTCACTATATATAGGTGTGTTGCTGGTCCCAGGAATCTTGTCAAATACTGAAGGTGGAAGGCACGGGACCAATTTAAAGATCTGGGAAGTTCCTGTTTCTTGTCCGGAAGGAGGAGGATCTCTCACAGGTGCTGTCATGGGCTCATGGAAAACAAATTACCGGTAAGAGTAATTGAAGTATTTTTTATTTTTTTGGCTACTTATAATCCCTATACTGCGATATATCAATATATAATGCTATTACTCATTTTGGTTCAGTAGTTAATTCAAAAAACTAACTTTTATAATATGCAAATTACCTGTCTACCAGCAAGTAGATGTTGATTGACAGGGCCAGCGAACTTGCTCGTCCTCTGGCTGGCCCTGTCTGCATTCAAAATCTGGCACCTGCGCCATACCTGTCTTCAGTTGGCGCAGGCGCACTGAGAGGAGGACGCTCGCTCGGCCGCTCCATCCTCAATGCGCCTGCGCCGATGACGTCACATCTACACCCGGCGCGGGCGCACTGAGGAAGGAGCGGCCGAGCGAGCGTCCTCCTCTCAGTGCACCTGTGCCGACTGAAGTCGGGTACGGCGCAGGCGCCAGATTTTGAATGCAGACAGGGCCAGCCAGAGTAGGAGCGAGTTCGCTGGCCCTGTCAATCAACATGAGGAGGGGGCGTCTTTATGAAAGGAGGATGCGGCTGCTACCAGCAAGTAGCCGCCCTAATTGCTGGTAGACAGGTAATTTGCATATTATAAAAGTCTGTTTTTTTAATTAACTACTGAACCAAAATGAGTAATAGCATTATATATTGATATATCGCAGTATAGGGATTATAAGTAGCCAAAAAAAAAAAAAAAAAGACTTTAGTGGGGTGACAGAAGCCCTTTAAATACTTTATTAGAAAACATATACACCACATTCATGATATTCAATAAAATACATAAAGCAGCAATTATGGGAACACTGAAGTGTGTCAGACAATTTAAAAAGAGTAGGCTCCAGACCACAAAGGACTAGTATGTAAATAAATAGCAGCATTTAAGGTATAAGCTCATATGGCAACCGTGCATCCAATTATGGTCCACCGCATAGCACTAAAAAAGTGAAGGGCGGTGATATTCTTATGCACACCTAAATTAAAGAGCTGTTTGCAATAAACAATCACATGATTATACACATACTACTGACCCAGTCTGGAGCTGGTCAGGAAGCGATAAGCGAAACGATCGTCGGGCGGCCGCTCCCGACTGGGTCATAGTATGTGTATAATCATGTGATTGTTTATTGCAAACAGCTCTTTAATTTAGGTGTGCATAAGAATATCACCGCCCTTCACTTTTTTAGTGCTGTGCGGTGGACCATAATTGGATGCACGGTTTCCATATGAGCTTATACCTTAAATGCTGCTATTTATTTATATACTAGTCCTTTGTGGTCTGGAGCCTACTCTTTTTAAATTGTCTGACACACTTCAGTGTTCCCATAATCGCTGCTTTATGTATTTTATTGAATATAATGAATGTGGTGTATATGTTGTCTAATAAAGTATTTAATGATAATATTCACTTGCGTGGTAGCTTTTTTTTTTAGCTTTATAGGTGTTGTACGGATAATCCCATGTGAGATATCTATGGTATTTATTTTTTGGTGTTTTTCTATAATACATAGTAATACCTCCATAAATAGTTATCACTTTACATTCCCCATATGTCTACTTCATGTTTGGATCATTTTGGGAATGATATTAAATTTTTTGGGGATGTTACAAGGCTTAGAAGTATAGGAGCAAATCTTGAAATTTTTCGGAAATTTTCAAAAACCCAATTTTTAGGGACCAGTTCAGGTCTGAAGTCACTTTGCGAGGCTTACATAATAGAAACCACCCAAAAATGACCCCAGTCTATAAATTACCCCCTCAAGGTATTCAAAACTGATTTTACAAACTTTATTAACCCTTTTAGGTGTTCCACAAGAATTAATGGAAAATAGAGATACAATTTCAAAACTTCACTTTTTTGGCAGATTTTTCATTTTAATAATTTTTTTCCAGTTACAAAGCAAGGGTTAACAGCCAAACCAAACTCAATATTTATGGCCCTGATTCTGTAGTTTACAGAAACACCTCATATGTGGTCATAAACTACTGTACGGGCACACGGCAGGGTGCAGAAGGAAAGGAATGTCATACGGTTTTTGGAAGGCAGATTTTGCTGGACTGTTTTTTTCTACATCATGTCCCATTTGAAGCCCCCCTGATGCACCACTAGAGTAGAAACTCCATAAAAGTGACCCCATCTAAGAAACTACACCCCTCAAGGTATTCAAAACTGATTTTACAAACGTCGTTAACTTTTTAGGTGTTCCACAAGAATTAATGGAAAATAGAGATACAATTTCTAAATTTCACTTTTTTGGCAGATTTTCCATTTTAATATTTTTTTTCCAGTTACAAAGCAAGGGTTAACAGCCAAACCAAACTCAATATTTATGGCCCTGATTCTGTAGTTTACAGAAACACCATATACAGTACAGACCATAAGTTTGGACACACCTTCTCATTCAAAGAGTTTTCTTTATTTTCATGACTATGAAAATTGTAGATTCACACTGAAGGCATCAAAACTATGAATTAACACATGTGGAATTATATACATAACAAACAAGTGTGAAACAACTGAAAATATGTCATATTCTAGGTTCTTCAAAGTAGCCACCTTTTGCTTTGATTACTGCTTTGCACACTCTTGGCATTCTCTTGATGAGCTTCAAGAGGTAGTCCCCTGAAATGGTTTTCACTTCACAGGTGTGCCCTGTCAGGTTTAATAAGTGGGATTTCTTGCCTTATAAATGGGGTTGGGACCATCAGCGGCGTTGAGGAGAAGTCAGGTGGATACACAGCTGATAGTCCTACTGAATAGACTGTTAGAATTGGTATTATGGCAAGAAAAAAGCAGCAAAGTAAAGAAAAACGAGTGGCCATCATTACTTTAAGAAATGAAGGTCAGTCAGTCAGCCGAAAAATTGGGAAAACTTTGAAAGTAAGGGCTATTTGACCATGAAGGAGAGTAATGGGGTGCTGCGCCAGATGACCTGGCCTCCACAGTCACCGGACCTGAACCCAATCCAGATGGTTTGGGGTGAGCTGGACCACAGAGTGAAGGCAAAAGGGCCAACAAGTGCTAAGCATCTCTGGGAACTCCTTCAAGACTGTTGGAAGACCATTTCAGGGGACTATCTCTTGAAGCTCATTAAGACAATGCCAAGAGTGTGCAAATCAGTAATTTAAAGCAAAAGGTGGCTACTTTGAAGAACCTAGAATATGACATATTTTCAGTTGTTTCACACTTGTTTGTTATGTATATAATTCCACATGTGTTAATTCATAGTTTTGATGCCTTCATAGTCATGAAAATAAAGAAAACTCTTTGAATGAGAAGGTGTGTCCAAACTTTTGGTCTGTACTGTATGTGGTCGTAAATTACTGTACGGGCAATCGGCAGGGCGCAGAGGGAAAGGAATGCCATATGGTTTTTGGAAGGCAGATTTTGCTGGGGCAGATTTTGCTGGACTGGTTTTTTTGACACCATCTCCCATTTGAAGCCCCCCTGATGCACCCCTAGAGTAGAAACTCCAAAAAAGTGGCCCCATTTTAGAAACTATGGGATAGGGTGGCAGTATTGTTGGTACTAGTTTAGGGTACATATGATTTTTGGTTGCTCTATATTACACTTTTTGTGAGGCAAGATAACTAGAAATAGCTGTTTTGGCACCGTTTTTATTTTTTGTTATTTACAACATTCATCTGACAGGTTATATCATGTGATTTTTTTTTTATAGACCAGGTTGTCACGGATGCGGCGATACCTAATATGTATACTTTTTATTTATTTATGTAAGTTTTACACAATGATTTAATTTTTGAAGCCCAAAAAATCATGTTTTAGTGTTTCCATAGTCTGAGAGCCAAAATTTTTTCAGTTTTTGGGCGATTACCTTGGGTAGGGTATGATTTTTGCTGGATGAGATGACTGTTTTATTGGCACTATGAATTTTTGATCGCTTGCTATTACACTTTTTGTGATGTAAGGTGGCAAAAAATGGTTTACTTATCACAGTTTTTATTTTTTTATTTTTTACGGTGTTCCTCTGAGGGGTTAGGTCATGTGATATTTTTATAGAGCCGGTCGATACGGACGCGGCGATACCTAATATGTATACTTTTTTTTTATTTATGTAAGTTTTATACAATAATATCATTTTTGAAACAAAAACAAAATCATGTTTTAGTCTCTCCATATTCTGAGCCATAGTTTTTTTTATTTTTTGGGCGATTGTCTCAGGTAGGGGCTCATTTTTTGCGGGATGAGGTGACGGTTAGATTGGTACTATTTTGGTGGGCAAACGCATTTTTGATCGCTTTCTGTTGTACTTTTTGTGATGTAAGGTGACCAAAAAATGGTTTATTTAGCACAGTTTTTATTTTTTATTTTTTACGGTGTTCATCTGAGCGGTTAGGTCATGTGATATGTTTATAGAGCCGGTCAATACGGACGCGGCGATACCTAATATGTATACTTTTTTTTTTTTCCCTATCTTTTACCAATTTTTTTTTACTTTATTTGGGGAAAAGTTTTTGTTTATTTTTACTTGAAACTTTTCATTTTTTGGGGGAAAACTTTATTTTTTCTACTTTTTTTTTCACTTTATTTTTTGTCCCACTTTGGGACTTGAACTTTTGGGGGTCTAATCCTTTACAATGCATTCCAATACTTCTGTATTGGAATGCATTGGCTTTATCAGTAATACTGTGTGTATTACTCATACAGCTTCCGGCCTGTGAGATCTCACAGGCTCGTCACCGGAAGGCAGCGCGAAGCCTTCCTTAGGCATCGCGCTACCTTCCATGCCATCGGGTCCCCTCCACAGCCGCATGGGGACCCGATGGCACCGCCCGCTGCAACCACAGGTAAAAGCCGCAAACCGCAGGTCTGAATTGACCCCCCCCGGCGTTGTTACAGGATGCCCGCTGAATGATTTCAGTGGGCATTTTGTTCCTATTAACCCCCGCCGCAATCTACTTTTAAACTTAGGACGTGTCGGTACGTCCTGAGTCCTTAAGGGGTTAAATGTTGTGGCTAATAATATGTAATGTCTTTTTAAAGGATAACTGTCATATTTTCATCAAAAAAATCAATTTTAGCATATGTTACTGCTGCAGCAGCATTATGCATAAAGCAATCTTTAGTTTCTTCACTTACCACTGTTTTCCTTGAGTTTTCCCCTTAGTTACGGCTGTTTTGAATCCTACATTATGAGGATCTTCTCAAGATGGCTCCTCTGCCAGTTCTCTGAGGCCAAAACTGCATTCCCTTAGGTCACATACAAACTTGCTGTAGCCAGCAGCTTCCTGCCAGCCAATCAGATTGGATTACTGAGAGACACGCCTCCTCACTCTGAAGCCTAATGCAGGCATGCAGTGTGAAGGACCGCCCCTCTGTCTTCCTAGCCAGAGGTCTTTTAAGGGAGCAGTGGAAAGGGACAGGAGACATTTATGAAAGCTGTTATTATAAGGTAATTACAGATCTTTTGGCAATCATTGACAGACTAACTGAGATATACATGCCTAGCTCTAATAAACTAGCAAATAAAAATAAAAAGACAGTTATTCTTTAAGCATCCTGATCACAGTTGGGCTATAAATAATGTACTTTAACTCCACCGGGTAGAATCCTGACTAGATAAATGAGTCCACTGATGCAAATACTGGGTGGCTTCTGTGACTACTACATAACAGAATCATGGAGGTGAGTTAAACATCAGATAATCAAGAAAAGGTAAATCACCATAAAAAAAAAAGTGCATGACGAGGATAAAGTTATATGATTGCTTTCTTACAGTTTTCTATTGAACTTCTGAGTCTCGTACCAATTATACGTACCTTAGTCTGAAAACTCTTTCTTATGTTCTCACATCTTATAGCTTTTCTCGTCCTTGTAATATATTTAAGGGCCCTTAGAGTTGTGATCAAGCCTCTGTCTTGACAGCTTGTCGTCTTCCACTAGAGTTTATTCGTAGCTCACAGAAAATTGAGTTTGCTATTTAATGTGACCTTTACACATTTAGAGGATGTTTCGCTTTTAATTTCCCTCTTCACTCAGTTTTTGGAAGCTGATGTATTATAGCAGACTGATTGAATTTTGTACACTGATGTATTGATTTATATTCTTTGCGCTATATAGTTTAAGGTTGACATAAAGAACTGGTTTGTCTTGTTTTGTTTTACCTCCCCTCCCCATCGCCATATATTTATTGTGCTGAAGGTCCCGTCGAATGTGTCGTTTGCTATCAATGCAAGATTATTTCCCCAAATATTCCCATAATATCACCATTAGGCTACATTCACACGTCAGTATTTTTCTATAATCCGATTTTCTGTCCGTTTTTTGCGGATCCGTTGTTCCTGAAAATGTTTCCGTATGTCATCCGTATGTCATCCGTTTTTTACGGATCCGCAAAAAACGGAAACATGTATAAATTTCAATAAGCAAATAAAGTTGTTTGGATTTCTTTTTAAAAAAAATAAAATAAAATAAAAAATTAAAATATAATTTCCAGGAACGGATTCCGTATAAAACGGATGACATACGGAATGACATCCGTATGTCATCCGTTTTTTGCGGATCCATTGCCTTTGTATTGTACCAGGATCCGATTTTTCAGGAAAAGAATAGGACATGTTTTATATTTAAACGGACATGCGGAACGGAACAACGGAAACGGACAGCACACATTGTGCTGTCCGTTTTTTTCCAGGACCCATTGAAAATGAATGGGTCCAGATCTGGTCCAGATCTGTTCCTGAAAAAACGGAACAGATCAGGAAAGAAAAAACGGACGTGTGAATAGACCCTAACTGATCCTTTCTGTATCATAACATTACTAGTCACAGTTATGAAGCATAGTTTTAAAGGTATGAATACTGACTGTAGCTGGAGAGTAAAGGAAGACTATGTTCTCTAAATGTTAAAGGGGTTGTCCAACAGCATTAATTATTTTTTTCTTCCCAAACAGATGGTTGGTGGTGTTTTGTGGGTGCAGGTGCACCAGCTGTCTTTCCTTTAGGAGAACACTTTAAAGAGGTTTTGCCTGGTGACACTCTTTAAGAATAGCATCATGGGGCCGGCCATGTGCGGTCCGCAAAAAGTGGAATGCACACGAGCCGGTATCTTTTTTTTTACGGACCGCAAAACACTACGGCCGTCTGAATGAGCCCTGATTGTAATCCTAGATAATAATTAGAATGTACTGTAAATAGCGACATGTGATACATATTTTCATACAATTTACATGATATAAATTTATCCCAACATAGTTTTAAATATTAAATGGGTTTTCTGGGCCTTTAAAGGGGTTGTCCGAGTTATATTTATTGATGACCTATCCTCAGGATAGGTCATCAATATCAGATCGGCTGGGGTCCGACACCCGACACCCCTGCCGAACAGCTGTTTGAAAAGGAGGCGCGCGCCGTGCCTCCTCTTCACTGTTTACCTGCTCGCCGTTGCATCTGCAGCGGTGAGCAGGTGTAATTACACCTAACCGTCCCATTCATTTCAAGGGGACGGATCGCTTCTATACACTTGTATAGGAGCGATCCATACCATTGAAATAAATGGGACGGCTTGGGTGTAATTACACCTACTCACCGCTGCAGATGCAACGGCGAGCAGGTAAACAGTGAAGAGGAGGCAGCGCTAGGTCATCAATAAATATAACTTGGACAACCTCTTTAAAAAATGAAACTTTCAGATCTGTTTCTCATAACACAAGTAAAAAGCCTGTACGATCTGTGAAGCGGCAATACACCATGGTGACATGGGATCTCTCCAGCCAAGTGACGATTTCAGTATGTACAGCATGTCTCCTCTTCAGCAGTGTAAACACCAACTGGCAGGGAACCATGGTCCTCTGGCACTGGGCTGTTAAAACATACAGGTGAAACTCGAAAAATTTGAATATCGGGCAAAGTTCATTTATTTCATTAATGCAACTTAAAAGGTGAAACTAACATATGAGATGGACTCATTACATGCAAAGCGAGATATTTCAAGCCTTTATTTGCTATAATTTGGATGATTATGGCTTACAGCTTATGAAACCCCAAAGTCACAATTTTGAGGTACCCTTTGCTCAGGGGGTATGGATTCATTAGCTGACTAGAGTGTGACACTTTGAGCCTAGAATATTGAACCTTTTCACAAAATTCTCATTTTAAGCTGCATTAATGCAATTCCTTTTAATTTGCATTACTGAAATAAATGGACTTTTGGACAATATTTAAATTTTTCGAGTTTCACCTGTAAGTATGGGCTTATTTTTATTTTATTTTTTTTACCTGTTATGCCTTTTCCAAAGGATTTTTTTTTTTTTTTTAACCTTTTCACTCCTTGGTCGTACAGTATGTTTGACATCCTAGTTCTAGCAGCTTTGGAACACTTTTACTGTTTAAATGCAAATTGCTGGTATTTTTGTATTACAGTTATGTCATCCTCTGAAATCTATAAAGTGTTCTCCAAGTTTTCCATCTTTTTTTCTTTCTTTATATATTTTCTCATTTATCTAACTCTTCTACTCCCTGATATCAGATAGTCAGAGAAAGTAGAGAAAGATTATTCAAAGCACTGGATAATCGCACTTGCCTGAAGTCTCTTTGGCAGCTGGTTACTGCACTAAACACTATTATATTTTCAAGAGTTAGTAAAAAAAATATAAAGCTAATAAAACTGAACGTATAATTTTGAACGTTCTAGAATTTCATTATTTGAAGGGGTGCTCCAGGACTTCATATTCAAGAGAATGGGAGCAGTATCTAGCTTCTGGTGCCAGAGCTAATGTAGAACAGGTAATCAGTGGGGGTGCAGGGAGTCTCCTATTGATGACCTAGCCTAAAAATAGGCAATTTAATATAAAAATTCTAGAGAACCCCTTTAACATTAATGGAATTGAACATCAAACAGCTGCTCATAAAGATAACTCTTTTTTTTTAAATGAAATCCAGGAGAAACCGCACCTAGACAGACAATCCCACTGCATAGGAAAAGTACCATTACATGACTGGCATTCAAAAAAAATGACCGTGCTTACAATGCTTTTAAGCAAACAATTTTCCTGGCGCTTGCTCTCTCCTGTTATATCCTTAGCTGCAGTGTCGTAGCAGAACCGCACAAACCGCCACAAAAAGCCAAAGCTGAAATCAAAATAAATATAAAGTGACACCGCGCTTGCCTCAACCTTTCTCAGTACACTCCTACACAGTGGGGGTGTCACAGACTTGTTTGCTAAAACAAAACTACCGCTGTTTACTGCAAGAAACTGCCGTTACCTGTCTCCTAGCGCTTGTTCCGTGACTTTCTCTCCTTTGTGGTATAGTTTCAGGTGGCACTGGATACTTAGTTGGGGTTATTACTAGACGGTTTGCACCCCGGCCGGTGGCATGGTGCCGTCTGTATAAATTGTACTTGGCGCTCCCAGTAAGCAGATAGTGACGTCACTATACCAGCTACGAATCGTAGCTAGTGCTAAAATTCCTAACAGCGCGTTTCGGACAGAGCGCTGTCCTTCATCAGGTAAAAAGGCATTATAGGGAACCTGTCATAGTGAACATGGTGTATGAGGTACAGTAAATGCAGAAGGAGATGAGAAGATTGATATATACAGTACAGACCAAAAGTTTGGACACACCTTCTCATTCAAAGAGTTTTCTTTATTTTCATGACTATGAAGGCATCAAAACTATGAATTAACACATGTGGAATTATATACATAAGGCTACTTTCACACGAGCGTTCGGGTGTCCGCTCGTGCGCTCCGTTTGAAGGGGCTCACGAGCGGCCCCGAACGCATCCGTCTGGCCCCAATGCATTCTCAGTGGAGGCGGATCCACTGAGAATGCATCCGCCTGCCAGCGCTCAGCCTCCGCTCCGATCAGTGAGCGGACACCTGAACGCTGCTTGCAGCGTTCGGGTGTCCGCCTGGCCGTGCGGAGGCGAGCGGATCCGTCCAGACTTACAATGTAAGTCAATAGGGACGGATCCGCTTGAAGATGACACCATATGGCTCAATCTTCAAGCGGATCCGTTCCCCATTGACTTACAATGTAAAGTCTGAACGGATCCGCTCAGGCTACTTTCATACTTAGAAAATTTTCTAAGTTTTAATGCAGACGGATCCGTTCTGAACGGATGCGAACGTCTGCATTATCGGAGCGGATCCGTCTGATGAAACATCAGACGGATCCGCTCCGAACGCTAGTGTGAAAGTAGCCTTACAAACAAGTGTGAAACAACTGAAAATATGTCATATTCTAGGTTCTTCAAAGTAGCCACCTTTTGCTTTGATTACTGCTTTGCACACTCTTGGCGTTCTCTTGATGAGCTTCAAGAGGTAGTCCCATGAAATGGTCTTCCAACAGTCTTGAAGGAGTTCCCAGAGATCCTTTTGCCTTCACTCTGCGGTCCAGCTCACCCCAAACCATCTTGATTGGGTTCAGGTCCGGTGACTGTGGAGGCCAGGTCATCTGGCGCAGCACCCCATCACTTTCTTTCATGGTCAAATAGCCCTTACTTTCAAAGTTTTCCCAATTTTTCGGCTGACTGACTGACCTTCATTTCTTAAAGTAATGATGGCCACTCGTTTTTCTTTACTTAGCTGCTTTTTTCTTGCCATAATACCAATTCTAACAGTCTATTCAGTAGGACTATCAGCTGTGTATCCACCTGACTTCTCCTCAACGCAACTGATGGTCCCAACCCCATTTATAAGGCAAGAAATCCCACTTATTAAACCTGACAGGGCACACCTGTGAAGTGAAAACCATTTCAGGGGACTACCTCTTGAAGCTCATCAAGAGAATGCAAAGAGTGTGCAAAGCAGTAATCAAAGCAAAAGGTGGCTACTTTGAAGAACCTAGAATATGACATATTTTCAGTTGTTTCACACTTGTTTGTTATGTATATAATTCCACATGTGTTAATTCATAGTTTTGATGCCTTCAGTGTGAATCTACAATTTTCATAGTCATGAAAATAAAGAAAATTCTTTGAATGAGAAGGTGTGTCCAAACTTTTGGTCTGTACTGTATATAGTCTATATAGTTGATATATAGATATAATGACCACCTGCTTGACTTCAAAACCCAGAATGAGCAGGGAATTAAATGAATGAAATACAAGTTATACTGAATCTTTTCCCATAAACTACCTATATACCCGTCTGCTCAGCTCTTGCTGCTCTATAACATGCTGCCTTCAGCTTACATTACATTTTCATGGTGACAGGTTTCCCTTAAAGGTCTAGATCAGCTAGAATGGAACCCACTCATACAGGGAGGACCTGAGCTGAGGACACCAACATCTATGAGGTCCGTTTTCCCTCTTCTGATGTCCTTTTGTCCAGTTTCTTTTAGCAAAATATCCATGTCTGATGAATACCGACTTCTTTGAAGTAATATAGAGTATCAGAAACAACACAATAATTATGGTTTACATTTTTAGATTTTTTTTCACGTTGATCTAATGCTTTTTCACTTTAAAGGGCTTTCTTCCTACAGATAACTTTGGATGTGCACTCTTGTGACTCAAAAAAAATATTATCCTAGTTGGCGGCTCGGATGCGGACCCATTCACTTCAATGGGGCCGCAAAAGATGCGGCCAGCACTCCGTGTGCTGTCCGCATCCGTTGCTCCGTTCCGTGGCCCCGCAAAAAAAATATAACATGTCCTATTCTTGTCTGCGCTTTGCGGACAAGACTAGGCATTTATATTGACGGCTGTCCGTGCACACGGACGCCATCCGTGTTTTGCGCACCGCAAAACACACCACAGTCGTGTGCATGCGGCCTAAGGGTCATTTATAAAGTTGACAGCAATTTGTGCAGTCGCACCATCTTATCTGTCAGGAGCAATCTAAGGCTTCTACATATTTCTGTATTTCTGGCACACCCTGTCAGTTGTACAATATGTGACAACATGAATCACATAGGTTAGGTATACTCCCTTTATGCATTTAAGTACAAAAGGAAACTACCACTATGTTCCTTTCTGTATCTGGATCTACTATAGGGAAACTTGATAATTCATCTCTTGCCCTGTTAGTAGGTGAGTCAACCCTTTTTAAAAACGATTTTTAAGGTCTATTATGTATTCAATGTTTCTTATCCCATAAATTTAAAAATAGCTTTTACTCACAGGCCTTTCTTCCCTTTCTGTGGGAGGGCAGTAGCTCATCAAGTACCTGATCTCCCTGGATGAATTGCTATTGGCTCTTGTTAACCCCTTTCCCCCCTTCATATAAGATAATCCCTCACATATGGCCTCAGAGATACATACAGTATTTACTGCTCCATAAATTACTCCTGAGAAAATATAGCTATATTTTTCTATGAATGTAGAAGTAGAGATGAATGAATGAAAGTTGTCTGGACCACACGTCACCTGTTTCTCTGAGACCACTACACCAGCACTGAGGGGAGGAATGGAGCAGGGAAGTTACTGAGTATGTTAGTCCACTAAAAGCAATAGAAAGTAGACCAGAAGGATAGACAGCAGGGGGCGCTACCAAAGAGGAAAATGTACATGAAAAACAAACATTATTTTTATTGCATGTATATTGCAGGAATAGTTTATTCGCAGTGCCCTACTCATTGCATGGTTATATTTTTGTGGGATAACCACTTTAAATTTCTACAGTAAAATCAAGAGATATTGGGCCCGTTATAAATAGTATACCTTTAGCTGTCATACATGTACCTAATTAATATAGAAAACAAATGCACAGGCATCTGGAAGACAGTGTATGAAAGTCAAAGCTTCTGAAAAAAAAGGTAAAAGATGGTAACACAGTTAAGGAAAGCAGAAAATATTTTAAAGGTATTTTAGTTTACTGTGTAACATTTCATTGAACTTTGTACTAATACGGAAGTGCTGTAACTTTGCTATGTAGATGTTTGTTTCGGAACTTTAGGGCCCATATTTACTAATCTGCCTGCGCCAAAATTTTTCTAAATTTGCACATTCTAGAGCAGCTAAGGTTTCTACTTTTTAGATTGTGCTCCCTTGTGTTTTTTTTATTAAAAACAATTCCCTCCTGAACCCTATTTATGACTTTAACAGATTTAAAGGTTTCGATCATGTCCCTTGTTTTCTCAAGGATATACAGATTATATACTTCCTGATTCGTACCTTATCCTTTGCCACCAGTTTTATTTTATCCAGTTCCACTATATAGTATATATACAGTTTTGCGTGATGATGTGTTGTCCATATCAAGGACATGTAATGTGACAGCAGTGTTGGTACTTTATTCATGGTGATGTCTTTGCGCCAGCCTGCATTTTATTGCTTTTGTCTTGTGAGACCTCATCACTATGGACAACAGGCCATTAGGCACAGTTATAAACGAAGAGCAATGAAGAGGAAGTGAAGAGATTTTCATGAGGGAAATTGGAAAGGCAATGACTGTATATTGATTTTTTTTTTTAAACTATTTTTATACCATTCATGCTCGTACAGAGGTTATTGTATGTGATGGACAACTCCTTAAAGCACCTCCTAAACTGTAAAAAAACACAGGATGTAAAACACAGCCAAAATGTCCGCTGCAGACCTTGCCTTGGATCCATGGAAAAAGAACATGACAAAAACTACATAAATTGCATATGGTTTTTGCAGCGGAAATGGCTGTGGATTTCACCCTTTCCATCACCGGTGAAATTAGCGGTGGAGATCTAACAGGCTGCTGATTTCAAATCTGCCCCTTAATTTCTTAAACTATCATCCACATTGCTGATACTGTACATTGCTATGGATTTGGAAATCTGCAGTTACAAATATATGGTGTATATACCCGTACAAGTTCAAGGTTTTCAGATGTAGATCTTTAAGCCCAAACAAGATGAGGATTAAAAAATGATCATTAAAGGCTATGTACACCTTTGGGGGGAAATTCTTTTTAGTGCATTGTACTCATTATGAGCTACAAATTTTTTTTTCATTTGGTCTTTATTAAAAATATGGAGTCCTTTTCTCTGCCCAGAGCTGAAATGCTCTAATAGAGGTATCTACATTTTCTTTCTATTCCGTCAGTCAGGGAGCCGACAGACTCCTTATTTCTGCTCTTAGACCTCGTAAACGCTCATCAAAGCTCAATCCTTATCTTACTGATAAGAATGTGGCTTAAATAAGTGTTTATGACCTCCTCAGTAATTTAGAGATAAGGGTTATTAGATGACCGGCACAAAGTAAACGTAGCATGCACACAGCTAGAAAGACAGTTAACCCTTTGTGACAGAACGGCTCAATATTTTTAATAAAAACCAATTGTAAAAAAGATTTTTAGCCCCAAATAATAAAATGCAAGCTTTTAAAGGGAACTTGTCACCATGAAAATGCAATGTAAGTTATAAACACCATGTTACAAAGCAGGAGGAGCTGAGCAGATTGGTATATAGTTTTATAAGGAAAAATTTCTGCTTTGAAATCAAGGAGGCAGTACTGTCAGTGATTGACAACTACCTCTGTATACACAGTCACAGAGGGAAGGCTGTCAATCACTGATAGGACCTCCTCCTTCACTTCAAAGCCCAGAATGAGCAGGAATTTAAATTTATTAAATACAGGTTTTACTGAATCTTTTCCCACAAAAATATATATCAATCTGGTCAGCTCCTCCTGCTCTATAATATACTGATTGCATCTCAAACCCCATGTTCAATATGACAGGTTCCCTTTAAAAAAGAAAGTATGAGGTTCGGCTTACACAGGTTCTCTGATGCAGGAGTGCAAGAGCTGCAGTACTATCTGCTCTTAATGATTAAGCTCCCTTTCTAATCCATACCTGGTTTTGGTTTCAAAAACTGCATCAGAAAACCTGAACGTGTAAGGCCGAATGCACATGGCCGTGGAACACGGACGTGAGCGGTCCATGGTATCCCGGTCTGGCATCCTGCTGACAGCAGGAGCGCACGGCGTCATTGGTTGCTATGACGCCGTGTGCTTCATGGCGCCGCTGCACTACAGTAATACACTTGTATGATCTATACCACTGTATTACTGTAGTGCATCAGCGGCATGAAGTTCGGCGGCATGAAGTTCCACGCCCATGTGCATTCGGCCTTAATCCTTCCTAACTGGCAGAATGTGCTTCTCCTCTTTTGTGAATCCACTCCTGGATTGAGCTTCAACACAGCATCAGAAAGGACGGATTCTGCAGATAACTGAGACCTAACTGAGCGTAACGGAGCCTAAAGACCCCATAGACTATAATGGGGTCCGTTTGGTGTCCACTCAGAACATGTTTTTGAGCGGAGACGAAAGTCCTGTGAACGGAGCTTAGCCGCACCCAGGCCAGTTGATACTAGTCGTGACGTCACTGGGCCAGCGGTAAACAGTGAGAAGGCCACGGCACTGCTGGAGCGCCGCTGCCTTCTCAAACAGCTGATTGGCAGGGGTCCCGGGTGTCGGACCCCCGCCAGTCAGATGCTGATGATCTATCCAGAGGATAGATCATCAGTTTAAACAAACTGCAGAACCCCTTTAAAGACATTAATCATGTAGACAAAGTTTATAGAAGTCACTTACTAATGTATTGTGATTGTCCATGTTGCTTCCTTTGCTGGCTTGATTCACTTTTCCATCACATTATACACTGCTCAAATCCAGGGGGTTAAGACCACCCTGCAATCCAGCAGCAATGGCCGTGCTTATACACAATAAAAAAAGGCGCCTGCGTCTTTGGTGGATGGAAACACAGGAGTGCGCATAAGCCTGCGATTTTTCCTATAGCAAGCACTGCCACCGTTGCTGGATTGCGGGGTGGTCATAATCCATGTGCATTTCCGTATGTCCATATTTCTGTTCCGCAAAAAAATAGAACATGTCCTATTATTGTCCACATTACGGACAAGGATAGGACTGTTCTATTAAGGGCTAGCTGTTCTGTTACGCAAAATACGGAATGCACACGGATGTCATCCGTATTTTTTGTGGATCCATTTTTTGCAGACTGCAAAATACATACGGATGTGCACATGAGCCCTTATTTTGATAATGTATCACCTTGTGAACATATGTCTGTAACATAATTTAAAAGTTGTGCCTTTCTCAGTTATTCATTTGTATACTGCCGGACGAAGGAACCTATGTGCTCTGAAAGCATGCAAACAGAATTGTTTTGGGGTTAGCCAATAAAGGTCTCACTGCTATAATACATTTATCCTTTTTAACACAAAAATATTAAACATCACATAGATTTTTGTGGCTAACATGGTACCACGCTATTTTGAAGAAGAAGAAGAAAATCCCTTTATTGTCCCTCAGTGGGGAAATTTTGGCATAACAGCAGCAATCACATTCACAACAGGAGCAAAATAAGAGTAATTAGAAATTAAAGCGTAAAAGAAAAGAAAAACGTAACACAGAATTTACTTAAAAAATTCACTACTGGGTTTCTGGGAACAGTGGTGGTTATAAATCCTAACCGCTGCTGGGAGGAAGGACCTCTGATAACGTTCCTTCGTGCACCAAGGATGCAGCAGTCTGTCACTGAATGAGTTCTCCAGCTCTACAACAGCTTTGTGCATGGGGTGGGAGACATTGTCTAACAGTGATCGTAATTTTGCTAGAGTTCTTCTGTCACCCACCTTTTGCACTGGATCAAGGGGACAACCTAGGACAGAGCTGGCCTTCTTAATGAGCTTATCTAATCTCTGTCTCTCAACCACAGATAAGCTGCTCCCCCAACAAACCACACCATAGAATATGGCTGATGCCACCACTGAATCAAAAGGTCTTTAGGAGCACTCCAAAGGACCTCAGTCTCCTCAACAGATAGCGTCTGCTCTTACCCTTTTTGAAAAGAGCATCAGTGTTATGGCTCCAGTCCAGTTTGTTGTTCAGGTGAACACCCAGGTACTTATAAGAGTCCACCACCTCAATGTCCCTGTATGTTCACCTAAACCAAAGCAGAGGGCCTGTGTCTGCGGAAATCCACCACCAGCTCATTGGTTTTGCCCGCATTGATCTGGAGCTAGTTCCGCTGACATCAGTCCACAAAATCCTGTGTCCCCTGTCTGTACTCTGAGTCGTCTTCACCTGTGATAAGGCCGACTATGGCAGAGTCATCAGAGAACTTCTGTAGGTGGCAGCCTGTGGAGTTGATGGAGAAGTCTGCAGTGTAGAGGGTGAAGAGGAACGATGCCAGCACAGTTCCCAGCTTGTCCCTCAGAAGTCCAGGTTGGATGGTGTTAAAAGCACTGGAGAAATAAAAAAACATGATCCTTACAGTGCTTCCAGGTCTCTGCAGGTGAGTTAGAGCTCGGTGTAGGAGATAGATAATGGCATCATCCACTGCGATGCCAGGCTGGTAGGCAAACTGCAGTGGATCCAATGAAGACCTCACCAGGGGTCGAAGATGGTTGAGAACCAGCCTCTCGAGGGTCTTCATCAAGTGTGAAGTCAGTGCTACCGGCCTGTAGCTGCTGAGGTCTTTCGAGTGTGAGGTCTTTTGCACTGGTACCACACAGGAGGCCTTCCCCAGCCTCAGGCTCATGTTTAACTTTTGACCCATGATGCCACACAGTTGGTCTGAGCAGCACTTCAGGAGCCTGGTGCTGATGCCGTCTGGTCCTGCAGCTTTCCGCACCTTGATTTTGCGTTAATCCTGTCAGCCATGTCTCAGTCAGAATGAGTAAACTACTCTCTCTATAGACGCGCTGATGCTTCGTTAGCGCCGTAAGTTCATCCGCTTTGTTTTGGAGCAATCTCACATTTCCCATGACGATGGAAGGGATGGCGGGCCGGTCCCAACGTCCTCTTCCAGCCCTGGTCCCGCGTCTTTCTCCTTAACTCGCGGGGAATATCGTCTTGTTGTGTGGTAAACGAACCAGCAGAGCTACGGAGCGCTAACAGCTGATCCCTGCTGTAAACTCTCTCGCCGGATGCAAAAACTATTAAAAATTTTTAATAAAAACCGGGTTGACCAAAATGCAGTCCACTCCATCTTGTCACTAAGCAAAAACTAACAAGTAAACAAATACACAACAGGAAAAACTCAAGAATGAATGGAGAGCTGCTGAAATAGGCTGCCTGCAGGAGCGTGGGCACCTCTGTGAAGCAAATCCAACCCTATGGCTATCTGCTGATCCAACCCTGATTGTGTATGGGAAACCTAAAAACCTTATTTTCATACAAGGTAACAAAACATGATGTCCATGAATGCTGTACCAGAAGCAAAAAAAAGTTTCTCTATAGTACTAGACTGGAAACCTGCTTAGTGAAAGGTCACAGCAGCACTAAGTACATGAGGGGGAAAGAAAATGTGGGCTTCACAGTGAGTCAATGTGGTTCTAAATGCGGAATGTACCCTTGTTATTTATTGAACTGACAGTGTAATTTATACTTGTCTGTGTTTTTGGTGCTGACTCACTTCTGTCCAAATCAGTCCATTCATAATGTTTTGACCTGAGCCCGAAGCATGTGTAGGGGCCTTATTGGCTCACACATGTTTTATATAGCGTTTAAGAGTCCACTGGTGACTGCCAAAAACTACCCTTTGTTTTTTTTTTGCTTTTATGTTGTTAAAAAATATATATATAAAAAAAGCTTCCTCCTTTAGAATTCCCTGCAATGTATAATTAGATTGATGAGAAGGCTGCGTTTCAGGCAAAGTGGATTAAAATTGTGTACTAAAAAAACATCGCTCACTCACACACCCGCTATTTTTTATTAAGACAGATTGATTCTGTGACCCATGAATACAATTTTATCTGCAAATCTGATGCCTATTAAACATTTTCCTAACCTTGTGCTATTATCGTACCATGTAATATTGTAAAGAGCCGCAATGCCAAATAATGATTTATATGAAAATGATAGGATCGGTATCATGTATTTCATTAGCTCCACTTTTATCTACATAAAAATAAATCTCTACAAGTGTGATAAGCTGCTGCAGAATGGGAGGGTCCTAGTGCGCTGCGCAATCAGTGGCACATGTTTGCAGCAGCCTACAGTATTCCACTGGCGGATGGAAAGTACAGATGTAGCAGTTTTAAACTTGAGTGTGATATCACATCTCTACCTTATTTCATGTCTCAAAAGCCATTGAAAAAGTCATTGTTTACCATTGCCATTACTTTACATTAAACAGGCTGTTGCACTCAGCGGTTTTCGTGCAGCCGATGCTTGGCATATTTGGCGAATTGCAGACGGATCTCTGCTGGTCCCCATTTTAGTTAATCAGCTCTTATGGAGGTGTACAAACCTCCGGCAATGCCGGAATGCAAAGAGATCCGACAGGCTGTTCTCTGTATAGCACTAGTGGGAAACTAGCCTTAAGGCCCCTTTCACACGGGCGAGTATTCCGCGCGGATGCGATGCGTGAGGTGAACGCATTGCACCCGCACTGAATACCGACCCATTCATTTCTATGGGGCTGTTCAGATGAGCGGTGATTTTCACGCATCACTTATGCGTTGCGTGAAAATCGCAGCATGCTCTATATTCTGCTTTTTTCACGCAACGCAGGCCCCATAGAAGTGAATGGGGTTGCGTGAAAATCACAAGCATCCGCAAGCAAGTGCGGATGCGGTGCGATTTTCACGCATGGTTGCTAGGTGACAGTCTATTCACTGTATTATTTTCCCTTATAACATGGTTATAAGGGAAAATAATAGCATTCTGAATACAGAATGCTTAGTAGGTGATCAATTGAGGGTTAAAAAAAAATAAAAAAATTAACTCACCTTCTCCTCTTGTTCGCGTAGTTCCCGGTCTCTTCTTTACTTCTTAAAAGATGAAAATACCGGCTAGGACCTGTGGTGACGTCAGATCACATGCTCCAATCACATGGTCCATCACCACGGTGATGTACCATGTGATTGGAGCATGTGATCTGACGTCACCAAAGGTCCTTTAGCCCACAGCTCATCATTAAAGAAGTAAAGAAGAGACCGGGAACTACGCGAACAAGAGGAGAAGGTGAGTTAATTTTTTTATTTTTTTTTAACCCTCAATTGATCACCTACTAAGCATTCTGTATTCAGAATGCTATTATTTTCCCTTATAACCATGTTATAAGGGAAAATAATAACATCTACACAACACCTAACCCAAGCCCGAACTTCTGTGAAGAAGTTCAGGTTTGGGTACCAAACATGCACGATTTTTCTCACGCGAGTGCAAAACGCATTACAATGTTTTGCACTCGCGTGGAAAAATCACGGGTGTTCCCGCAACGCACCCGCACATTTTCCCGCAACGCCCGTCTGAAAGAGGCCTTAAAGGGGTTGTCTCACTTTAGCAAGTGGCATGTATTATGTACAGAAAGTTAATACAAGGCACTTATTAATGTATTGTGATTGTCCATTTTGTTTCCTTTGCTGGCTGGAATCATTTTTCCATCACATTATAGACTTCTTGTTTCCTCGGTTACGGCCACCCAGCAGTGGTGGTCGCTCTTGCACACTATAGGAAAAAGCGGCGACCTCTTTGGTGGCTGGGACCGCGGGAGCTCACATAAGCCACTGCTTTTTCCTATAGTGTGCAAGCATGACCACCGCTGATGAATTGCAGGGTGGTCGTAACCATAGAAACAAGCATTGTATAATGTGATGGAACAATGAATCAAACCAGTAAAGGAGTCAATATCTACAGTCACAATACATTAGTAAGTGGCTTGTATTAACTTTTTCTACATTATACATACCATTTGCTGACATGAGACAATGCCTTTAACAAGTGAAGAATCAAGATGGGGATTGCTACATCTGTATGTAGGGGAGGAATGATTGCTGTTGTATTGATCATTGGAAGCACATCCCTATCCCTAATTAGGCAAGGCAATGTGATGCCAATAATCAAGCATCTTTTAGAAGGCAAGGAGCGCCATATTGTTTTTGTAGGGAAGATTTTGCTGGATTGGTTTTTGGGCACCATTTGAAGAGACCCTGAGGTACCCCTACAGTGGAAACCCCCAAAAAGTGACCACATTTTGGAAACTACACCACCCAAGGTTTTTTAAAAGGTGTGTAGTGAGCAATTTGATCCAATAGGCATTTCATATAATTTATAACACTTAGCTGTGAAAATGAACTGGGGTCCTAGTGTTAGACTTTCACCTATCAAACATTTATATGTCATTACCTGTAGATTAATTGTACTTTGTTTGTATTGAGTACTGGGGTGAGTGGCGGTTTGAATTGTATCAGAGATGATTGCCGGCATTAGATGGCCGCTCTTCCAGTCCTCCTGCTGCTGCTTATGTACGAATTGCCACAGTGATGTATACGGCGCGTCTCTGCTGCAGCCAATCACATATAAGTCCCTTTCTTAAAAGTGATATTACAAGTTATGATTGCTATATTTCAGGAGATGAAATGCAACTGACATCAGTGATGGCCAGTTTGCAGTGTTCGCCAGCGAACACATGCGGGTTGCCATCTTAACTCACAAGTCCGGCAATGCACAGGTAAGTCCATACCTGTGCCTGTGCGCGAGCCGGTCTGAAACAAATGCAGGCAGTTCCGAGAACAGCCCGATGAAGGCCCCCGGCGGCTGTTCTCGGAACTGCCTGCTCCCGGTGACCGCATTTGATTTCTGACCGGCTCGCGGCACAGGTAAGGGCTTACCTGTGCATCGCCGGACTTGTGAGTTAAGAGGGCAGCCCGCATGTGTTCGCTGGCGAACACTGCAAACTGGCCATCACTGACTGACATCGCTGCATGTGGGTTTTTTCTTTCTCTGGATCAACACTCCGATTATACAGTAGCTTGTGCTTGTCTTTTTTTTTATCTTGTCAACTAAATAACTATTTACATTATTGAATCAAAGCTTTCCTCCGAGCATAGCGACAGTAGGGAATATATAATTATAATTATTTAGAGATACTGAAGATAAGTGAAAGACACAAATTAGGGGAACATTGTGTATGTGATAATAGAGAGAGAAAAGCCTTGGATGAATGCATTTTCCCTCTTTCACACGTCAGTGTTTTGATCAGTGATTTCCATCAGTCATTGGGAGCCAAAACCAGGAGTGGAGCTACACAGACATAAGGTATAAGGGAAAGATTTGAACTTTTTCTCTGTTTTCGACCCACTCCTGGTTTGAGCTGACAACCACTGATGGAAATCACTGACTAAACTTTGAAATGTGAACTAGACGTATGTGCTACAGTAAATAATAGATATCCCAAATAGATGGTTGTCCAGCTTTACGAGTGGACATTATTATGACTCATGTATACACTGGTCAGCCATATCATTAATATTGTTTATTTCCACCTTATGCCACTAACCGCTCTGACCTGTGCAGGCATAGACTCGACCAGACCTTGTCTTGTGGAATCTGGAACCAATATGTTAGCAACAGATATAAGTCCTGTAAGTTGTAGGGCTGCCATGGACAGCACATCCTATCCCTTAAAAAGCCTCTGCCAGCATTATCAACCCTATTAAACCAGGCATACTATCTGCTAGGGTGATCATGCTGATTAAAGCTATACCTTTCTTTTGTGTGTATTTTAAACAGCTGCAGAGATATCTGCATTTTTTTAAATTAATATGCAGATGAGCTTGTTGAGGGCAAAGCTGTGTCCTAGCATGTACATATCATATACACTACTTTCTATGCTTATACATATTACTGGTTTATTCACAGGCACAATATATTATTATAAAGAAGCCAGTAATATGTATTAGGCTACTTTCACACTTGCGTTTTTCTTTTCCGGCATAGAGTTCCTTCACAGGGGCTCTATACCGGAAAAGAACTAATCAGTTTTATCCCCATGCATTCTGAATGGAGAGTAATCCGTTCAGTTTGCATCAGGATGTCTTCAGTTCAGTCGTTTTCAGGCAAAAGAGAAAACCGCAGCATGCTACGGTTTTCTCTCCGGCGAAAAAAACTTAAGACTTGCCTGAATGCCGGATTCGGCATTTTTTCCCATAGGAATGTATTAGCGCCGGATCCGGCATTCAGAATGCCGGATCCGTCCTTCCGGCCTGCGCATGCGCAGACCGATAAAAATGTGAAAAAATGTACAAGACGGATCCGTCTGTCCGCATCACAAGCGGAGAGACGGATCCGCCCTTGCAATGCATTTGTTAGACGGATCCGCATCCGGATCCGTCTCACAAATGCTTTCAGTCAGCGGCGGATCCGGCGGGCAGTTCCGACGACGGAACTGCCCGCCGGATCACACTGCCGCAAGTGTGAAAGTAGCCTTAGTTTATTCACAGACACCAGCAATATGTATTATCTTTCTAAGTATAGAAAACCTCAATTCTCAATATAGTAGTTATAGCTTTTCATTATGGGTTAAGTGAGCGGGAAAAAATAACAAAAGGAAAAAAAATCTAGAAGTTTCTCTTAGGATTGGAGCAAACCACTTAGCTCCACGCTACAGCCTTATAATTGCATTTGTGTTTTTGCGTTTGTATATGTATTTCGCCATAGCGATGTGCACCTGCATACAGGGTTGTGCTGACTGAATCCCCCACATTGTTTCTTATCATATTCTAGTCTTAGAAAGCTAAACATATTAGGGCAGGTTCGCACTTTTGTTAGGGAATTCCGTTAAAGGTTCCGTTATAACAGAGATATATATATATATATATATATATATATATAATAATAATGGTTGCACCAGGTATCAATCAAATACCCAATCAATACTTTTAAACCTGGGTCTATTTGATACTGGGATTTTCTACTTCCTGATACTAGGCTGCGCTACTGTGCACCCCCTCTCAGCGCGCACCATGTTCTCCTCAGCAGCACAGTGGAGAAGAAGGGAGTTTCTCCCTCCCCACTGTGCCGCTGCTGCCGCTGCCACCAATGTGGAGATAGCGGGGAGGAGGAGGAGCTGTGGCCACTGCGCCACCAATGAAGATAATTAACCTAGCCGGGTGCCGGGTAATTCACCTACCCGGCACCTGAACTCTATGACAGGGCACTGCAATCCGTGGCAATTAACTCCTCAGGTGTGGCCCCTAAGGGTACTTTCACACTAGCGTTTTTCTTTTCCGGCGCTGAGTTCCGTCCTAGGGGCTCTATACCAGAAAAGAACTGATCAGTTTTATCCTAATGCATTCTGAATGGAGAGCAATCCGTTCAGGATGCATCAGGATGTCTTCAGTTCAGTCTTTTTGACTTTTCAGGACGGAGATAATACCGCAGCATGCTGCAGTTTTATCTCCGGCCAAAAAACTGAACACTTGCCTGAATGCCGGATCTGGCATTTTTTTCTATAGGAATGTATCAGTGTCGGATCCGGCATTTAAATTGCTGCATTGACGGATCTGCAGCGCAGATCTTTAAAATTGTGAAAAAAATAAATACCGGATCCGTTTTGCCGGATGATACCGGAGAAACGGATCCGGTATTGCAATGCATTTTTCTGACTGATCAGGATCCTGATGAGTCTGAAAAATGCCTGATCAGTCAGAAAAAATGACATGCTTTTGCATGCAACGGAACTGCCTGCCGGAATCAAACAACGCAAGAGTGTAAGTACCCTAAGGGCTTCTGTCACCCCACTAAACCTTTTTTTTTTTTTTGCTTACTTATAATCCCCACACTGCGATTTATGCCTAAATGATTAATCAAATTAATCATTTTGGTCCTGTAGATTTTGTTTAAAACATGCTTTTAAAATATGCAAATTACCGTGCTACCAGCAAGTAGGGCGGCTACTTGCTGGTAGCAGCCGCATCCTCCGATCCTAATGACGCCCCCTCCGCATTGTGATTGACAGGGCCAGGGAACGGAATTGTTCTCTGCTGGCCCTGCCTGTTCAAAATCTGGCGCCTGCGCTTTCGGCCGTACCTGTCTTCAATTGGCACAGGCACACTGAGAGGCGGCCGCTCAATCCTCAATGCGCCTGCGCCGGGTGTAGATGTGACGTCGAAGGCGCATTGAAGATGGAGCGGCCGCCTTTCAGTGCGCCTGCGCCGATCTACAGGACCAAAATGATTAATTTGATTATGTAGGCATAAATCGCAGTGTGGGGATTATAAGTAAGCAAAAAAAAAAAAAAGGTTTAGTGGGGTGACAGAAGCCCTTTAAAAAAAAAAGGAAAAAAAAAACACCAAAATATTAAGTTTAAATCCCCCCCTTTCCCAATTTTACATAATGATATATAAACAATAAAAAAATAAACATATTACATATCGCCACGTCCGAAAAAGTCCAAACTATTAAAATATTAAAATATATCTCCCATGTGGTGAACGCCATAACTGAAAAAAAAATTAAAACCGCTCAATTTGCCATTTTGTAGTCACCTTGTCCCCCTAAAAAATAGTATATGACTGTTCTAGTATGGGCTGGACATAAAATTCGGAATGCACGCACCTTTTTTTGTGTTTTTTTTTCGCGTTGTATCGAGTATCACAAAACTTTTTCATGGTATCGAAATCGGCTAAAAATTTTGGTATTGTGACAACCCTATATATATTATTTTATTTAAGAGACATTCTGTTTTGATCCGTCATATTAGAAGTCTATGGGCAAGCATAATGGATCCGTCTGGTTTCTGTTATGCAGGATGGAAACCAAAGTCCTTCTATTAGGGAATAGCAGTGATATGAGGGGGAGTACCTTGTCTTCAACAATGTTTAGGTAGGCAGGGAGCCACAAAGCCTCTGGTTCAGAAGATCAAGTCTTATGCAGCACAGACAGGTTCAGCTGAAGTGATGGGCTGAAATACAGAGGCAGAGGAAGCTTTTGTGGTAGCTGGGTTGGTAGCATAGCAGTGCCTATGATGTAGCAGAGCTGGTGGTGACTCTGAACAGTAGATGTTACAGAGCTGATGGAGTAGTAGAGCTGCAGATGATACAGGGTTGGCGGTATAGTAAAACTGATCCAGAGTTGGCAGTGTAGCAGACACAAGGTTGGTGGGGTAGCAGGGCTTAAGATTGTGCAGGGTTTATGGGGTAGCAATGCTGGAGATGGGCTGAGCTGATAATGATAATGTCACAAGAGAAAGTTATTTCAACTGTCTAGTTTTAATGTTATGGCTGACCGGTGTATGTTTATGTGAAACTATTTGGATACTGGGACTGATGTGTAAGTTTATACACAGTGATGGCCAGTTCGCAGTGTTCGCCAGCGAACAGCCGAGAACAGCCCGATGAAGTCTGTTCTCGGAACTGCCTGCTCCCGGTGACCGCATGTGTTTCAGAGCGGCTCGCGGCGCAGGCACAGGTAAGGACTTACCTCTGCATCGCCGGACTCGGGAGTGAAGATGGCAGATCACCTGTGTTCGTCGGCGAACACTGCGAACTGGCCATCACTGTTTATACATAGCAGTAGGTGCCAGACAATATGTGCCTACATACTATCAGAAACATATCTACCCATAGCGGCTAATAACCTATAGTCAGATTTTTTTTTTTGTAATGCGCTACATATCCAGGGTTCAGATTCATCCATTCTCATATGTGATATAATCCAAAAAGTTTTCTTTTCTTTTGAGCACGATGGGGCTTAGTCTTGTACCAGTTCTCAACGAGAATACTGTACTCTCTGAGGTCAGTTAAGTTCCTCTGTAAAGCTTGAAATGTCACCAATTAAATGTCATCTGCTTACAACGGGCTCAGCTCAGAAAGGATGGCAATAAGGGAATACAGTGGATAAGTACTGCATAGCAGCTGGGCACAGTGACTGGGGGGCAGATGAAAATGAAGGGGTGAAGGGCAGGACAACATATTAAAGATGGGTTTATGCACAATATAACTTCGTTTTTATTATTTCTATTATAGTTTTTAGAAGATTGAGCAGATTAGGTTTTCTCGTTAAATCCTCTTGCCATATTCAAGCCCCTTATTTGATGCAGCTGTAAGATTTGCTTTATGAAATCACGTTAAATCCTCCAGGCTACTCGACAACATTGCTGTATTATCTGCAGTCACTGTTGTAAGAAATAACTGTCCTATGAATAAATAATTGTGCGACACTGTAATGGATTCTCCCCGTTATTTCATGCCACAAGACCTGGCTGTCGATAACTAATGTGACTGGGATCCAACTAGGTGGAGAAAAGACAGATGAGTCACTTAATTCTTTTAAACATTATATGGCATCCTGACAGATGGAAGATGATTTATTGTTTGCATTGCCTGCTGTGGGAGTCTGCGGTGCACTGCACACTGAAACTTCAGCAGGGTCGATTGTGATCCGTCACACGAAAATAAAGGGTATGACTTATACTGTATTTTAAAGAACATTCATAATGATCTGCTTTTGTAATAAGGGCATGTTCAGTAGTGATGAGCGGCATGGGCAATATTCAAATTCATGATATTTCACGAATATTTGGGTGAATATTCGTCATATATTCGAGAATTCGTGATCTCTAGTCATTATTTTCTTGATTGCGAAAATCGGCAATCAGAAAATTCACGATACGAAAATTTGCGATCAACACTACTCCTAAAGTCAAAGATATTGCAGCCTTCTCATTGGCCCACAAGCAAGAAGCAGTGAGGGGTCATGGGTACTGATGAAAAAAAAATCTAGAATATTTGTGATTACATATAGCACTATATTCTAGATATTCGCGAGTTCTCGAAGTGCCAATATTCGCGAAAAAAATTAGCAAATAGAATAAATAACCTGACCCAAGAGAGAGTCAAAAGAGCCACCCCACGAATGCACATCCAACAATGAATCAATATTAAAATGTATATAAAGTTTATTAGACACACAAACAGACACATTAAAAATTGTATACAATAAAGACAAAGTGCGGTATGCAATAGAATATGTATAACCGACACACACAGGTCCACTGAGTTGCCACAAATAGGCATATGCGCTATAAACCAGCATATAAAGGAATTCAATAAATAACATAAAGCAAATGTCAGGTAAGGTAGGACAACTAAGAATAAAGACGGACCATGATAAGGTCAAATATCACAAGCCAAACCTACATAACCAGCTGGTGCAGTGGACCTGGAAACATGAGAAACGCCCAACGCGTATCGCCGGAGCAGTCCCGCTTCCTCAGGGGCAAATAGAATATTCGCGATCAACACTAATTCTGTCAAGTTTAAGGGAGCTGTGCTACTTATAAAACTTATTTCCTATCCAGAGAATAGGTATTTGATCCCTTAGAGAATAGGTGTTTGATCCCTGGGGGTCCAATTACTGGGACCTCCAGTGATCGCAAGAACGGTAGATCTGCAATTTTTATCAAACTACCCTATGAGAACACAGGGGGTAGTTTATTACCCATAAATACACCTATATTAGGCGTATTAATGGCACAGATCTGCAAATTTTCCCCACTCACGCCAGGTATGATAAAGTGGGCTAGGCCTGGGCGGGGAATTTGATGGGCCGGCAGACCTATCTCATTCATAATTTTCTATGCCCGGTTTTAGCGTAGAAACTGGTCTAAATGTAAGCCAGCTAGGAAGCTGTCTTACATTTAGACTGGCGCTGGATGCGCTGAAGTTATGTATAGGCCGTCACCCAGAAATACATCTATATTAGGCGTATTTCTGGCGCAGATCTGGGACTTTTCCCCACTCACGCCAGGTCTAATAAAGTGGGCTAGGCGTGGGCAGGAAAGGGGACGGGTCAGCAGACCCATCTCATAATTTTCTACGCCTGGTTTAGGCGTAGAAAATGGTCTAAATGTAAGAGACAGCTAGGAAGCTGACTTACATTTAGAATGGTGCTTGATGCGCTGAAGTTATGTAGAGGCCTGCACCTCTTCATAACTTTGGCGGATCCACCGCCAGATATAGGGGTTACACGTCGGTCTTAATAAATGAACCCCACAGTGTTTTCATACGTCCGATGTTCCATTCACTTCTTTGGGTCTTCTGGGTACAGCCTTCTTGGTGGTCCCATAGAAGTGAATGAAGCAGTGGACCTAGCGCCGCTAAATTCTCAGGGGGCATTTTGGCTGCACTTGTGGACCTGTGTTCTAGGGATTGCTGGGGTCCCAGCTATCAAAACACTTCTTCCCTACCCTGTAAATAGGAAATAAGTGTTATTCGAGGGACAAGCCTTTTTTAGGCTACTTGCACATAATGCGGATTACGTGCACTTTTTCCGCCCTGATTCTGGTGTGGAAAAACTGCAGTGTTATACAGTACCAGCAACATGTAGATCATCCAAATCTCATGAACACCCAGTTTTTTTTCCTTTCATGCGGAAATTGACCTGCTGTCTGGATTTAAAATCTGCAGCATGCCACCCTTATCGAACCCGCCGGCAGCTGATTGCTATGGGTGCTGGGTTTAGGACCCCCATCGATCTGATATTAATGACCTATCCTGAGTATAGGTCATCAATATCTGTGGCCTGGAGAACCCCTTTAAGCCTGAGTTTTTTTTACCTAAGTTTCTTAAATTAAGTAGCACGGTATGGAATAAAATGCCTAACTTGTGGAAGTAATTTGATGGAAAAAATACTCTTAAGGTCCCTTGATTGATTTTATGCAGTTCTTGTGTTTGCTCTTAATGGAAGAAATGTGTAATGATTAAACCGATTTAAGAGTGCACAACTCTGAAATGAACAGTTAATCATGTTCCACAGGATGTGCAATCAGCATTAAATGAGTGTCTGTCATATTATTTCTATTCAAGGAGAATATTAGCCCATCAAGACCTTTTTGAAGTTAGCCTTAGTGGCAACAAAGAATGCTGCTCCACTCTTCAGATCATTAATAACTAGAGCTTTTAGTGCTCTACACAGATGAGCAGGTTCTCAGAGTTTTACACTTAAAGCATTTACAAAGCTTAAACCAGGGCTATGCAATTAGCTGTAAAATGCATTCATTTACCCCTGTCACCCTCATCTACCAAATTAGACGTTTGAAATGTGCTAAAATAGTCATACACGGTATAGAATGGGCACTACTTTTTGCGGATTGCATGCCGACCCATTCAGTGTCACCATTCTGCAAATTCTAGAACATGCCCTATTGTCCATTTTCTGGACAAGAATGAGCATTTCTTTAATAAAATTGTGGCATGAACATGGTTGTTATCTGGCTCAAAACGGATCACTATACGCACCGTTATTCAGAGATAGCTGTCAGGCACTGATTAGGACTGCCTATTGGACTCCTAACCACAGAAAGAGCTGGGATTACTATTAATAAAATACATGTTTTACTGAATCTTTTGCCATAAAACTATATAATCAGTCTGCTCAGCTCCTCCTGCTCTATAACATGCTGCCTTCAGCTCCAACACCATGTTCAATGTGACAGGTTGCCTTTAAGCTAGCTATACACTCTAGATACGTGTTAGCCAACAGCTATTTCTCATGCCCTTCCCATACACATGCATATGTCGATAAATCCAATGAGGTCCAGTAATATGGTTTATTTAAAGGACATGTGTAGGGCGCTTTTTTCAAAATCATAATAAACGCTGTATATCTATTGTCATTCCCTTCTTATTCTTTTTTCTGAAATGCTATATGCTGACATGTTATAGCCTTTTAGCAGGTTCGAGTTTGGGTATTAAGTGAATTACTTAATGGATTCCGTTCTCACAGAATCCATAACGTAATTCAATGCCTTTAGAGGCATTCGCTTTTGCATGCCACATAATGCAAGTGTATGGCCAGCAGAATAGAACCCTCGGGGCAGGCCATACACATTGAATTACATGATGGATTCTGTGAGAACGGAATCCATTACATAATTCACTTAAACCCCGAACTCGAACCTGCCAAAAGGCAGGTTTGCTCAACTCTAGTTATGGTATATGAAATGCCAGCACAGCCCACTGCATACCACTACATGCCTGTAGAAGCCTCCTACTACACATGGGTGCTATATGTAAACACACCACCACATGCATAGCACCCAAGATGGCAGCAGTTATGTGATGTACCCACATGACTACCTCCCTGGCTGCATCCTCTATTGTGAAGGTGCTGAAAGTCTGTACAGGTGGGTAAATCATGTGACTACGCCGACTTGAATGCAATGGACATGGTGGTCTGTTTACATGCGGACCCCATGGGCAGCTTCTACAGGCATGCTGGGGTCAGAAATTTACAGTTTTTTGGCATTTTGTGTGACAGCCCCTTTAAGGCATCCTTTACACTTGCACCGTCCATTTCTGTTCTGCTCCCATTGACTGTAATGGGATCTATTCGGTTTCGTTGGGGAGTCCACTTTTTAAGAGTAGAAGAAAGTCCTGTACTTTTCTCTCCATTGTTTTTCATGAAATCTGCAATGGAGGCCCAAACGGAGCCTCCCACACAGATGTATACAAACCCCAAGATTGCAAGCTCTTCTAGCAATGGTCTTTTCATCGTTTTTTTCATTGTCAGTGGATGTTTGTTTCACAGCCTTTGTCATTTTGTATGTTCCCTGCTTCCACTGACTGGAAGGTGCTTTGTTATAGGCTGTTTAGGCTGGCTCTTTATAAATAATGGTTCGCATTACTATGATGATTAATGTCTACCTGAAGAAACTATAGTAGATAAAACGCACAGTCAAATATGTGTATAGTAGTCATTATTCCAGCATAGTCTATCAACACCGTGAAAAGTGCAGTTTGTGGTACAGGACGAAATAGCTTGATGGTTTCATGTATACAAATGTGTAGGCCAGCCATTTCCAACTTGTCATATGGGGAACCACCTAAAAAATGTTGACATTTTTCCTCCCATTCCAACTTCAAAAAAATCTAGGGGGTCATTTATCAAACTGGTATAAAGTAGAACTGGCTTAATTGCCCATAGAAACCAATCAGATTCTTCCTTTCATTTTCCGAAGGAGCTTTCCAAAATGAAAGGTGGAATCTGATTGGTTGCTATGGGCAATTAAGCCAGTTCTACTTTACACCAGTTTGATAAATGACCCTGAGTGTGTCAGGTGGATAGAGGATATATTAAGAATTAGTTCTTTATTCAGAGTTGCAATATTTCCAGGTAAAGTAACCAAAGGCCTCATACACACATCCGTGATGACCTCTATAACAGTGGTCAGTTGTTCATCCGTGAAGATGCCCGTGAAGCATCAGTGTTTGGTCCATGTGTCATCCGTATTCCACATCCAGCCAGGTCCATAAATATTGGGACATCAACACAATTCTAACATTTTTGGCTCCATACACCACCACAATGGATTTGAAAAGAAACGAACAAGATGTGCTTTAACTGCAGACTGTCAGCTTTAATTTGAGGGTATTTACATCCAAATCAGGTGAACGGTGTAGGAATTACAACAGTTTGCATATGTGCCTCCCACTTGTTAAGGAACCAAAAGTAATGGGACAGAATAATAATCATAAATCAAACTTTCACTTTTTAATACTTGGTTGAAAATCCTTTGCAGTCAATTACAGCCTGAAGTCTGGAACGCATAGACATCACCAGACGCTGGGTTTCATCCCTGGTGATGCTCTGCCAGGCCTCTACTGCAATTGTCTTCAGTTCCTGCTTGTTCTTGGGGCATTTTCCCTTCAGTTTTGTCTTCAGCAAGTGAAATGCATGCTCAACCGGATTCAGGTCAGGTGACTGACTTGGCCATTGCATAACATTCCACTTCTTTCCCTTAAAAAACTCTTTGGTTGCTTTTTCAGTATGCTTTGAGTCCTTGTCCAGTGAAGCGCCGTCCAATGAGTTCTGAATAGAATAATTGTAGACAGCACTCCAATATGAGATTAATGCTTTTTTATTATGTTTTTCCGGACATAGAGGTCCTTTTAGGACTGAATGAAAGCAACGTTTCGGGCAAAATATATGCCCTTCATCAGGCTGATGTGATACAAAAAGAAAAATAATAATAATGACAGGTAATGTATGGATACATACAATATATACAGGTTAAATGAAACCATGATTGGAACGGAAAATTGACTAAGATATTGTGAAGACAATATCTGTAGATATATGCAATAGTAGACATGATGAGAGAATAAAAGGATATATGAATACATGATTCAAAACAAATAATTAGGTTACAATATAATTATGATTATATTGTAACCTAATTATTTGTTTTGAATCATGTATTCATATATCCTTTTATTCTCTCATCATGTCTACTATTGTATATATCTACAGATATTGTCTTCACAATATCTTAGTCAATTTTCCGTTCCAATCATGGTTTCATTTAACCTGTATATATTGTATGTATCCATACATTACCTGTCATTATTATTATTTTTCTTTTTGTATCACATCAGCCTGATGAAGGGCATATATTTTGCCCGAAACGTTGCTTTCATTCAGTCCTAAAAGGACCTCTATGTCCGGCAAAACATAATAAAAAAGCATTAATCTCATATTGGAGTGCTGTCTACAATTATTCTATTACCTACCAGTTCCAAGAGGTGGAGCCAGGAACGTACCTAGACGTGCACCCTAAATCTACCATTCTTAGACAGAGTGCCGTGGTCGCCTTGTGATTTCTACAATGAGTTCTGAAGCATTTGGCTGAATATGAGCAGATAATATTGCCCCAAACACTTCAGAATTCATCCTGCTGCTTTTGTCAGCAGTCACATCATCAATAAATACAAGAGAACCAGTTCTATTGGCAGCCATAAATGCCCACGCCATGACACTACCACCACCATGCTTCACTGATGAGGTGGTATGCTTAGGATCAGGAGCAGTTCCTTTCCTTCTCCATACTCTTCTCTTCCCATCACTCTGGTACAAGTTGATCTTGGTCTCATCTGTCCATAGGATGTTGTTCCAGAACCGTGAAGGCTTTTTTAGATGTCGTTTGACAAACTCTAATCTGGTCTTCCTGTTTTTGAGGCTCACCAATGGTTTACATCTTGTGGCGAACCCTCTGTATTCACTCTGGTGAAGTCTTCTCTTGATTGTTGACTTTTACACACATACACCTACCTCCTGGAGAGTGTTCTTGATCTGGCCAACTGTTGTGAAGGGTGTTTTCTTCACCAGGGAAAGAATTCTTCGGTCATCCACCACAGTTGTTTTCCGTGGTCTTCCAGGTCTTTTGGTGTTGCTGAGCTCACAGGTGCGTTCCTTCTTTTTAGGAATGTTCCAAACACTTGTTTTGGCCACGCCTAATGTTTTTGCTATCTCTCTGATGGGTTTGTTTTGTTTTTTCAGCCTAATGATGGCTTGCTTCACTGATAGTGACAGCTCTTTGGATCTCATCTTGAGAGTTGACAGCAACAGATTCCAAATGCAAATAGCACACTTGAAATGAACTCTGGACCTTTTATCTGCTCATTGTAATTGGGATAATGAGGGAATAACACACACCTGGCCATGGAACAGCTGAGAAGCCAATTGTCCCATTACTTTTGGTCCCTTAACAAGTGGGAGGCACATATGCAAACTGTTGTAATTCCTACAACGTTCACATGATTCGGATGTAAATTCCCTCAAATTAAAGCCGACAGTCTGCAGTTAAAGCACATCTTGTTCGTTTCATTTCAAATCCATTGTGGTGGTGTATAGAGCCAAAAATGTTAGAATTGTGTCGATGTCCCAATATTTATGGACCTGACTGTACACTGCTATGCTTAAAAGGGTTTTCCAAAGCATCTCCTACCAATGGTAGGATGCTATCCATGTTGTCAGTGTTTTTCACAAACACACAGTTTTTAATGGGCATGTTTGGTCCATGTGAACACACACATTCAAGTCAATGTCTATGTGGCCGGTCCGTGAACACCCCTGACGGCACACGTTCACATTTCACTGACTTATGAAAGAGGTTGTGAAGTCTAACGCATGCAATGGGATTGAGGATGAAATAAAAGAAACTTTACCCTAGACCTCTTTTTATTAATGGAAATTGCATCTATACAGCAAATGGCACGTTACTGCTCGGCGCATTACACTATTTCCAAACCTAGTTTTCCTAAAACTAAACCTACGTCCGCACAAGCTTCTCCAAAATCTTGCACATTGAACTCTGTGCGTCACAGCTCACTCTGCATGCAAGCGAGCATAGTGTTCAGTGCGCAGGCGCAAGATTTCGGAGGAGATTTTATTTTAGAAAAACTGCTTTATGGTTATTTTCAAGCAAACGAAGAATTAAACTGTAACGTGCCGAGCAGAAACGCGCCATTTGCCGCATAGGCGCAATCTGATGACAGGTTCCCTTTAAGGGTACTTTCACACTAGCGTTTTTGTTTTCCGGTATTGAGTTCCATCACAGGAGCTCAATGCTGGAAAAAAAGCTGATCAGTTTTATCCTAATGCATTCTGCATTCCGTTTTTTGGACGGAGAAAATACCGCAGCATACTGCAGTTTTCTCTCCGGCCAAAAATACTGAACACTTGCCGGAATGCCGGATCCGGCATTTATTTACATTGAAGTGTATTAGTGCCGGATCCGGCATTAAGTGTTCCGGCATGCGCAGACCTTTAAAAATGCCAAAAAACAAATTAATACCGGATCCGTTTTTCCAGATGACACCGGTGAGACGGATCCAGTATTTTAATACATCCGGATCCGTCTGACAAATGCCATTAGTTTGCGTCCGGATTGCCGCAAGTGCAAGGCAACGGAACTGCCTGCTGGAATCCTCTGCCGCAAGTGTGAAAGTACCCTGAGTAACTGGAATAAAATGAATCTATTCTCTCTGCTGATTAAAACGGCGGTGCTGCATAAAGGGTAATAATAGTAATATTTGTGAGCCGTAATTAATACACCGGAGGCTTCATTTAGAAATGCCTTTTGTCTTTACGTAGAGAGAACTTGCCTAGTAAGGTATTTTGGTGAGTGACTTTAAGCAGCCGGTGACACACCACTTACAGAAACAAATGACTAGGTCAGATTAGGTCTATTGAAAATGCCCAAACCGCTTGCAGAAATTGGAGGTTTTTTTTCTTCTTCATTCATTGTTCTGCGCTATCTCTCTTTGCAGCAAGAACACAAGGACACATTTAAAGTAGTATTTTTTATTTTAGTTAGAAATTCTGCTGTGCGCATTGTGGGTAGTTCTGTTGGTCTGTAATAAAGTGCCATGCCAGTAAGCGCCTAAATATGCTGCTTCTGTGGGAGCTTGAATGAAAAATGCAGGACTGTAATCTTTAATAATTGCCTTTGGGCTACATGATTTACGTAGTTCCTAAACAATTATTTTAAAGTAAGTAAAGATGAGAATAAAAAAAAACAAAAAACGTGGTTTAGCTCTGTAGGAAAGCTAGATCTCGTATATCTGCTCAATGCCCAAACATACCCCGCGGCTCACGCAGGTAAACATATAAAAGTAGAACATATTTCCATTTTCCAAATGTTTTCAGAGACAGCTACAACCATTTGCATATCTGCAGGAGTTATTATATCCCTTTTCTTGCTTTTCAAAACTACCGTATTTTTCCTTTACTTGAAGAAGGAAAATAAAATAAAAAGGATTCTACAGATCCTGGCCACCCATGGTTCCTTTGTAAGGCATACTCATAATGTGGCAGTAATATTAGACCTAATGCATTTCTCATACAATCTGCAATTATTTTGCTATTCTAGGAAGATTGTTAGCCACATGCACACAGTGCGTATTACAGGCAGACTTTCATTCCGAGAATGTGCAGTGAAATTCAGTACCAGCTAAGTGGATGAGAATTTCTTTTATTTTTTTATCCCCAGCATGTCATTTGTGTGGATTTTCAGTGCAGAAACGCAGCGAAATCTGCATGAAAATCTGCATAAAGTACATTGCCGTATGCTTGTACTCTTAGTATTTTTGTTTGCATTATTGGATTTTACAAGTTTTGAAAGCAAGGACAGAATTACTATGGCAATGCACATGTGGTGACGTTGGTCAGGGTGCACCGGCATCTCGCTCCTCCCAGTGGGCACGACCGATGGAGTGCATGCCGCCGCGCCTTCTGTCTACTGTTCTGTGCCCCCTTAGACTTTTTTCACAAGTCAGTGAATCCCAGGTGTGTCTTCATGGACAGCACACGTAACCGTAATTTTAATGTTTTTATTTACACGTCAGTGATTTTCCACTGACCGTGAGTCATTGGAAAAATGATGCAAGCATGTGTTACTTTGGTCCATGATGCAGACTAAACACACCCATTGAAGTCTATGGGTCCTTTAAAATCAATGACATAACAAAGATGCCATCCATGTTTCAGACCATTGGTAGGAGATGCTGTGGAAACGAGCAGTACTTATGGGATACAGATGACACACGGAGGGCAAAAAACAGACACTAGGACCAAACAAAGGTCCTCCACGTAACATCCTCACGGATGCACCACTGACGATTTTGTCACGGACATGGACATGCGAATTGGCCTTAGAGTGCGCACGCTCTCCTGCTCTTAGACGGCCAGTGCATACCTGGTCTAATCAGTCCCCAGCCAATGGTGATCTTTCTTTTTCTGGTTATTTAGCCATCATCCCCTATGGCAATGTGCCTGATAAATAGGTTCCTAGCTTGTTTAGTCCTGTGAAAGAGTGCTATAGTATTGTTCTTACCTCCCATGACAGACTTTTTGAGTGTTTAGTGGATCGACCCTATGCTGCCTGTCCTGACCTCTACCTGACTTTTGTATTGACTTGCCTGTTTACTGAATTGAGCAAACTGTTTGCTCTGACCTCTGTCCACTAACTATGCTCGTGACTGTCCCTTTGGTGCCATGGACATATGTCTCTTGACCCTCAGCTATCAATAAATGGAGACTACTTCAAGAGGTAGCAAACTGGTGGTTCCACTACAACAAAGTCCAGATCCCTGTATAGTGGTGAAAGGGTGAAAAACAGCAGTGCCACTTAGATAATGCACTTAGGAGTATTTCTGGGTCAAATCTGTTCCGTGACACAACAGATCCACAGCCATTCAGTTACATTAGAAAGGCAAAAGGTACACTTTCTGTTGCCATTGAATTAGTCACCACTGCTCATGTGAGGTATACTGGCAAATCTAAGAGCATGGTCGCACAAAAAGAAAAAACACATTAGGAGAAGTGGTGTGGCCATGTTGGATGGCAGAAGAGGAGCCCAGGAATTGGAAGAGCTGCATCCGAAAAGATGAAAAGGACGACACATTGTATTCTGTTCATTCCCCAGTTGAATCTGTGACTTGAACCAGAAGGTCGCTTTAAGCAGTATTCTTCAACTCCAGTCCTCAGGGCCCATGCGCCGGCCGTTATTTGAGAATATCCCACAGAATGAATACCTGTGGTAAATACAGCATTGATACTAATGATATCACCTGCTTAATACTAAGGAAATCCAGAAAACATGACCGGTAGGTGGGCACTGAGGAGTGAGGACTGGAGCTAAGGAACAATGCGTTTAAAGGGAACCTGTCAACAATTTTCTGCTGCCCTCATTTCAAATCCTAATTGCCCCAGCGCATGCCATTGAGTCCTAAAATTCTTCCTCGCCGACCGGCCTCTGACAGTTCACCCCCCCCCCCCCATATGAATCAGCAGAAGCTGGGCAGAGAAAGCCTAGAGCTCATGAATATGGGGACTCATTCAGCATGCGCTCAAGCTGTTTAGCACATAATTTTAGTCAATTAAAGAAAGTGACCCAGCATTTTGCTAAGGGGACCTGTCACTAGTTTAAGTTGCCCTTAGTTAGGACACCATAAAACTGGTGACAAATTCACTTTAAGAGAGTAAAAAGGTGGAGAGAGAGGCTGGATTTAAAGGGTGGGGAGGATGAGAGAAAGAAATAAAAGGTGTGGGGAGTACTATTCATATTGAATAAAGTATATTTATTGCATTTTAGTCCTTGTTAAAGAGGTGGTCCCGACCACCTCCTGGCCTGGAAACCTGGCCGTGCATGAGAGCTAGGAAGTAGTGGTCGGGAGGTGGTCGGGACTGTGTCTCCCAGTGTATTATTCCCTAACTCAGAAACAGCATAGCTTTCTGCTCTACGCTGTTTCAGTAGGTCTCATGCACGACCGGGAGGTGGTCGGGACTGTGTCTCATCATTACTAAACGGTGAGATGAGACAACCCCTTTAAGCACTACATAAACTGTCACACAGATGAGTCCTTTCTTACTTTACCATTCCAAAATAAGTTTACCAACTGTGATAAAAAAAAATATATATATAAATACCGTAACTCTTGCTTTACTCTGTTGGCTGTTGTGAGCAAATGTTTTATGGTCATCTCATGCTTCTTATGTCGACATATCTTGAATCAAGAGGAAAGTAAGAAATGACATCTTCCAGTTCCACTATTCCCCTGTTCTCAAAAATATCACAATTTCTTCAGGTATCATTCTTTACTTTCTCATTCAGTTTTTTTCTTATATTGAGGAGAACTTAGCGATGTAGGAAAGGAGATTTGTTGTACGTTGATAGCAGAGCAGTGACATGGTGTGTGAGAATAATGGCAGGAGAGGAGGAGAAACAAAGGGGAAGAGACAGAACCAGAGGTTCAGAGGAGATTGGACAGGCTGCTTTAGTTGCTTTTCAAAATGGCATCCAGGCTTGGTTTAAAGAATAGCTGACAAGAGGAACCTATGACCTTGACATTTCCTCATATATAGTAAATAGGACGGATGGTGTGACCGCTGAACTGCGATAAAGGTTGAATGTGACAGTGGCTTATTTGCAATCCATATTATCAAGGATGACATATATGTTTGTTAAAGGGGTTCTCTGAGATTTTGCAACTGATAACCTACGCTCTGGACATGGCCTGACATGAATGGGACTTTATGACCTAGGATAGGTCATCCGTTAATAAATCTCAGAAACCCCTTTAATGAGGCTTGTTTCAAAGGTGTTACAGTCACAGGGCTGTGTTATCATTGCACTTATGTAAGGAGGACCTCACACCTCTTCTGACATTCCCCATGCAGTAAAAATGCTGGAGCATCCTTTTATTTTACTATGTTCCTCAGTTATTGTGGCTAGAAATTTCTTAATGAATCAACAACTGGGTGTTAATAGTTGGGGGGGATGTCCCCCCACAGTCTATAACATTGTCCAATCAGTGCTGCCAGTGTCAAACTGTACAGAGACACAAGCCTAACTTGTAACCCCTAGCTGCAGATTAATTAAGACATTTCTAGCAGCAATAACTGAATAACAGAACAACGTACCGTTATTAGAAAAGATGCTGAGGAATCTTTATTGCATGGAGAATAAAATGATTCAGTAAAACAGACATTAGGAGAGATGACATTAAATGAATCAATTGCCATATACATGAACATACAGACCTGATAACGGAGCAGACTCACAAACATGCTGGAATATTTTCAGACTCAACAGGTTTTAACCCTAGAAAAATCCTTGTGAGTGAGTGCTGGTTACTGATGCACGGAAGATATTACTAAAATACATATGTGTTTGCTCTCTGTCTGGCTGCATTTTGAAGAACGTGTCTGCTTTGTTTTACTGTGCAATGTCGTCATTCATGTCCACTTCCTATGTTAGTAGATACTGCCCTTCTGACTGTAAGGGGTCTTTGTTGTCTGCATAGCATTGCAGTGACATCATTGGTAGCATTCCTTAAGTGGTCAAATAGAAATTGGTTTCGGTCACTATACTGAGCTTTGGTTTTATAATGCTGTTTGAAGGTTTCCCTTAACCTCCTAACAGTCACTTTAAAATTGGAAAAACCCTCCCAAAAATGTCACTTTTTTTATTGTAGATTTTTAATATACTGTATTTTTCGCTTTATAAGACGCACCCCCCCTCCCAAAGTGGGGGGAAAATGGCCGTGCGTCTTATAAAGCGAATACTAGTGAGCACTTCCATTATGGAAGATCTCACTAGTATGAATAGGGGTTCCGGGAGTTGGGAGCGAAACGCCGCAAGCTCTTGTAGTACTCACACTCCCCGGTCTTCCTTGCTGGGGCCGGCCCTTCACTGTCCTGACCGCGTACAGCTTCAGGACGTAGTGCACGCACTATGACCTGATGCTGCACGCGGTCAGGTGAGAGAGCAGAGCAGGCCGGGAAGACAGGGGAGTGCAACTTCTTCCGGAGGTGAAGAGGAGCCGCGGCGCAGGATAGGTAAGAGGAGGTTTTGATTTTAATCTGATCTGAGGTCTGTTGGGGGTCTGGCAATCTGGGCTGATCTGAGGTCTGATGGGGTTCTGACATTGTGGGCTGATCTGAGGTCTGATGGGGTTCTGACATGGAGGGCTGATGTGATGTCCTGATAAGGGGGCCTGATCTGATGTCCTGATATTTATGGGGGCCTGATCTGATGTCCTGATATTTATGGGGATCTGATATGAGGTCTGATGAAAAATATTTTTTTCCTATTTTCCTCCTCTTAAACCTGGGGTGCGTCTTATCATCGGGTGCGTCTTATAAAGCAAAAAATACAGTATGTCTGTAAATATTAGTGACATAACTAATTTTAGCCTTAAGGACAAGTAACATTTCCCCCCTCTGTGTTCCAGCAGTCATAGCTTCTTAATTTTTTCCTCCAATTTTTTAATTTTGCCGGTTGAGTTGTATTTTTTTTAGGAACCATTTTGGGGTACATATAGTGTATTTTTATTTTTTTATTTTTTTGGGGTAAACAAAACAACAATTTTAGCATTATTTTGTGGAATTTATTTACGGCATTCACTGTATGGTATAAGTAGCTGTCACGGTGGGGGAAACCCCCCACCGTACAATGTAAGAAGTATAACTGATAGCGGCTAAGCCAAAAAGCCAGGAAAAGGGAAGCAGGTCACCTCCTATAGCGTCCCTAATCCTCTCCCTAACTCCTCACCGTATGAGCGGACCCCGATGGTAGGACGGCTCATAGACCTAATAGCAGGGAAAAGGAGAGGCCATACACAGCAAGGTAAGAACACAAGACAACACACTTACCTGCCAAAGTCTCCAGGACTGGAACCTTCGCATATGTACAGGAGCCCTAACACCAAACAGGACGCCATACCAACAACTCGCACAGGTATCCAGCACACCAGACTCTGCCAGGACCCCCATGCCGCAAGGTGCATGGCAGCCCCAGGCAGCGCTGCATATAGACTAGTGGTTCACCCCTCCGGGAAACCAACCCCCTTCCGGAGGACACAACACACAGGGAAAACATCTTACATACATGCAGGGACAAACACCAACAACAGCCCAGACATTGCCCCCGGCAACCAGTCTGCACGGCAACCGCGTCATGGTCAAACAACAATATGACCGTGACATAATGACTTTATGCTATGGGTCAGTACAAATATGATAATGACTAATTTATTTATATATATATATATATATATATATATATATATATTCTTTCAGCTGCCCCCCCCCCCTCCAGACTGAAGAGGGGAGGGCTACTTTAGCTACCCATATCTTGGGATTGGTAGCAGCTAGAGATATGGTTTTACATTCCAAGCTTTCAAATAAGACCAGAATCACAGCATTATCCCCACTACATCAGAGGATATAGCTGTTAGAAATCGGTGTGTGTGTGTGTATAGTATTTTCAGGCTATAAGACGCATTGGACTATAAGACTCACCTAGGATTTGGAGCAGGAAAATAAAAAAATTTCATCAGACCTCAAATCAGACCCCAAAATCAGACCCCCAAACTCCATCAGACCTCACATGGGACCCCCCCATGAGACCTTTACATGGGACCCCCATCAAACCTCAGATCGGACCGCTATCAGACCTCAGATGAGACATTAAAAAATAAATACCTTGCTTGCTCTGGATGGTGCTTGCGCTCCCTGCTCCCTGGTTCTCTTCCGATCCACGCTGCATTGTGACCTGATGTCGCACAGTGTCGGGTCATAGTGCGCACTTACGCGCACTACGTTTTAACGCTGTATGCCTTCAGGACACAGTGCAGAGCAGGGCCTGGAAGAAGACCAGGGAAGGTGAGTACAGTCGTGCTCCACATAATGTCATTATAATGGAAGAGGTCATTAGCATTTTGATTATAAGACACATTGCCACTTTTCCCTCACTTTTGGGGGAAAAAGGTGAGTCTTATAGCCCGAAATATACAGTATATGTATATATATTTTGTCTTTTATGTAAATGTATCTATGTGATCAGTAACAGTGTTGAGACATAAAGTATGAGGAAAATGACCACCACCAGTTGCCTATTCCAGGGGTAGACAAATTTCACACTTTAGAAGCCAAGTTGAACAATTACATGAGCCACTTAGATTTTCGTTTTTGCGGCTTCACAATAAGAACTCCCATAGACATAAAGTGAAAATAAAAAGGTAGTGAAAAAGGCATGTTTGCTACCTGGCTCCTGGAATTTCTCCAGCCCCGAATTCTATTGTTGCTGTACACAATTTCATGACGTTCTAGATGCCATTTTTTTATGAAAATGTGAAATGTTAATAATACAGAAATGCAGCTTGGTTCTATCATACTACATCCAGCTCAGCAATGGTAATAATATTCTCCCAATATTAATTGATTTGTGGACAAGATTTAACATTTGCCATTAATAGGCATCCTTCACACATAATTTTTTTGTGGCAGTTTTATGGGTTTGTAAAAAATGCCATGGAATTCATGTACTGGCATACCCAGAGCCTGCTGCAAAAAACAAATACATGTGTGTTCTGACCTATCCTCTGGATAGGTCATCATCAGTATCTGATTGTGGAGGTTCGTCATCCTGGACCCCAGCTGTTTAAAAAGATAACGGCGCTCACAGTAGCACCGTGCCTTCTCATAGCTTTTCCTAGGCCAGTGAGTTCAGCCTCATGTGAATGAGGCTGAGCTGCCATACCAAGCAGAGCCGCTATACAATGTATGGCGCTGGTGTTTGGTGAGCACCGAGAAGGCCGTGGCACTCCCAGGAGCACAGGTGCCTTCTCGAACAGCTGATAGTCAGGGGTCCCACTGATCAGTATTAAAATCTTGGAAAACCCTTTTAAAGTGATATTTCAGGATTAGGAAGAGATAATTTTTTCCCCCAGAAACAGCACCACTCTTGTCCACGGTCTGTGACTAGTATTACAGCTTACCCCATTCTAGCGTAATAGAACTAATTGGTAATACCAGACACAACCTATGGGGAAAAAAGGACCACTGTTTTTTAAGAAAAGAACAATTTTTTCCCTACACCTTGACCACCCCTTTATAAATGAGCAATTTGTCCTCCTTATTAGAATGTTCAACGTGAGATCAAAAATATCATCACCATCATCATGAGCCTAAAAAACCAACCTGATAAATATATATAGGTTTTATGTAGACTTTGGGGGTCATTTATCAATCTGAAATACGCCTAAATTAGGCTCATTTCAGGAGCAGATTGTGGCGCAACGGCTAGTTGCTCCACAATCTGCAACTTCTCCCCGCTCACACTAGGTCTAAAGAAGTGGGCGTGGTGGGAAAGGGGATGGACCAGCAACGCCTGTTTTAGATGTAAAAGGTCTAAATGTATGACGGCTCTGAAGCTATCTTACATTTAGAAGCGGCGCTGGATAGTGCCAAAGTAATGTAGAGGCCTGCGCCTCTTCATAACTTCGGTGATCTATTGCCAGAGATGGGGCTTTATTAAGACCGGAGTCTAAAATGCCGGTCTTAATAAATGCGCCCCTTTGTTTTTGACTTGGTGTTGTTTAGATCGAGTTTGCACATACTGCGACATTTTTACGACATCGGAGGTTTGGTACAAGCTTCTTTATCTTATTCTTGATTGCACAAGATAACCTGCTAATTCTGAACAAAAGCCGAAAATGGGGCAACAACATTTGGTTTTGATTAGGTTTTGAAAACCAAACCTTTGATAAATAGAAGCTAAAGACGTCCCTGTTGTGTTTTTTAGCTAATGTACTGTAGCCCCTGACACGAGGACTATCGGCTGCAAAATGTGCAGTTTACCTGAAGCAGTGGTCTGAGAATAAATGCCTTAGATGTGTCAAATGAAAGGCCTGTGCTTGGAGCACTCCTGAGTAATTACCGCACTTGTTTCAGTTGTGTCTGGAACAGCGGTAGAATCAAGGATATGCTTTGTGTGCATATATGCATGGAGAATTGCCTTATGTAAAACATCACATTACGGTGTGGACAAAGAACATTTCTTTTTATTTGTTACAGGGACTGTGCTGCCTGAAGTTGATTCTTCCTTCCTTCGTTACTTCATTTGTGGATATTTTTCATGCTAATGGAGACTTCTGCAATCATTTCTGCATAATGAGGTAGACTAACTTTGACATGTTCGCAAATGGCGGAGAGTTGAGAAAGGAACTTGAAAGAAAGAACTAAAATGAGACGGATTGCTTGACAACCTTTGGAAGTATAATCATGTCTAGAAAAATCAATGACATGCAGCCGTTCAAATTGATAACAAGTAAATGTTCATATGCCTATAAATCAGACAGGAACTGTGAGGGTCCTTGCAGATCTTCTCACCCTCCTGACATTTAGATGTTAGAAGGCATGAATATATGTTTGTAGGAAGGTAAGCATGAGGGCAACCAGCAACTCGTTAAGGGGGTTATCCAACCCGTATAATGACCCCCCTAATGCCTGGGTACCTCATATAGTTTATACTTATCCCGCTCCTTGGCACCCGCATTGCTTCTGCACCCCGCTGCATCTCACCGGCAATGCTAGGGAGGCTCGCCCCTGTTGCTGCCTGCTATTGGCTGACCTCCCTGTCGCCAGATGTTTTGATCCATGCAACGGGGAGATGCATCGGACACCATGCGGGGAGCAGGAGTGATGCGGGTGTCGGGGAGCGGGGTAAGTATATCCTATATGAGCTGCCCGGGTATTAGGAGGGACATTATAGGGGTTGGATAACCCCTTTTAAGTACAAGATGCATATAATAGATAAACCATGTGTGCTCACAAACTTTGGACATATAATGATTGAGGGTAAAGCATTGGGGTATTGGCCAGTGTAAATGAATGTAACGGCTCGCATGGACTAAAATGTGTATGGCTCAATCAGTTGAATCGTTTACCAGACGATCATTCATTCAACGGTTGTTCAGACATCAACCTACTTCCATCTAATGTGTATGTACTGTAGTCCTCATCTTAATTCAAATAAAGGGGTTCTCTGGGCCTGTACCTAAAGTCTCTTTCCTCTAACTGGTGCTCAGAAGAGACATTGGGGGAGATTTATCAAGACCGACGCTTTCTGGAGGCCTCTTATTAAATTAGAATACTCCAGCAGTCTGTGCACCTAAACAGAAAGTTACTGCAGGTCTGAGCTGCCGTAGATCTGTGGCTTCATTTATGCCCGTTTTCTTTTGCCACAGCTTCCGATGCCCCCTTCCACCCACCTTCCTAAAAAGTGGAGAGGGCAATGTAAAAAACACCACTTGCAACAATTTTTTTTTTTAAATGGCAAAATAGTTTGCTACTTTTTAACGCCATTTTTCTGGCATCCCGCACCTATCACACATTTATGGCATATCCTGTCAACATGCTGTAAGTGTCCAGATGAGAATACCCCTTTTGGTCATCAGTATGGAGGTTAAACATGTTGTGTCACTTCAGCAAGTGGCATTTATCATATAGAGAAAGTTAATACAAGGCACTTACTAATGTATTGTTATTATCCATATTGCCTCCTTTGCTGTCTGGATTCATTTTCCCATCACATTATGCACTGCTCGTTTACATTGTTACGACCACCACACAATGCAGCAGTGGTGACCATGCTTGCACACTATAGGGAAAACTGCTGGACTTTCTGGTGGCCGGGACTATGGGGGCTCACATAGGATAGTCCTTTTTCTATAGTGTGTAAGCACGGCCACCACTGGTTGTAACCATGGAAACGAGCAGTGTATAATATGATGGGAAAATGAATCCAGCCAGCAAAGGAGCCAATATGGACAAAAACAATACATTAATAAGTGCCTTTTATTAACTTTATCTACATGATAAATGCCATTTGTTGAAGAGAGACAACCTTTAAGTGTATGTCCACTTTACCATTTTACAGCTTTCACATAGAATTCCTCTACATAAAACGTGTTATATACCCTTCATTATGTACATGTACCTGGCTCTGACCCTGAGTTACACCACTGGCACACACATTATATCGCTCAGCATTTTTCAGAAGAGTCTGTAAGCCAAATCGAGCAGTAGGTCCAATGTATGGATCTTTCCATTCTAGTTTTTCTCTGATAGGTTCCACCAGTGGCGTACATAGAGAAGTAAGGGCCCTATAGCAAGGATCAAACCAGGCCCTCCACACAGGACAGAAGGGTTTCCACCTAAACCACTTTCAATGACCCTTGGGCCATTTTTCACTGCCTCATTTGCTAAAAGTTGTTCCTTTAGAGCAGGCATGCTCAACCTGCGGCCCTCCAGCTGTTGCAAAACTACAACTCCCATCATTCCTGGACAGCCTACATCTATCAGCCTACAGCAGGGGCATGGTGGGAATTGTAGTTTTACAACAGCTTGAGGGCCGCAGGTTGAGCATCCCTGCCTTAGAGGGTAGAGTCCTGACCAAGTTTTTACCTCCAGTAGAAGAGGAGATGATCCCAACTGGGCCCCCTCTAGCCCTGGGCCCCATAACAGTCACATGGTCTGCCGCTATGGTAGTTACGCCCCTGGGTTCCACCACTGGTTTTGGCTTTCAAATACTGATGAGAAATGCTAACCAAAATATTGTCATGTGAAGGGGTCTTTACATTTTGTTATGTGTACCTGATTGTGAGGCAGTGAATCCATGAAGCAGTTGCTTATACCTTCCTTCACACATACCATTAACATTATGCCAGCAGGGCATCCTGTTTTTTTGGTTGATCTCTGCCCAGTTTACCCTAGGCAATTATCAGGAGTGAGCATTCTTCAGCTTGTAGTAGGACAAAAGCAGAGGACAATGGTAGGTTGGTAGTAGTATGGGGGCTTGTAGTACAGTATTTACATGGGCACACACTTGGTTGTTATACCAGTTTAGTTGGACAGATCAGAAGTATGCATTTTTCTCTGTCTGCCATTATAAAGCCACATGAATTGTTCCTCTGGATCAACCTTCAAATGACTGGAATTATTTAAAACAGCATTTTATTTAGCATTGCAACCCATCATTATGCTTTCATTTTTTTTATTGTAGCACTTTTACATGTTGTTGTTTTTTCTGAGCACCTTGGTACATTTGGTTGTGTTAACTATTTGCACTTTTCATTGTTGCATGCATATTGTTTTAGGATATAAAACCAACGGAGTAGGGCAGTGCAAGACATAAAAGTGTAATACTTTATATGCTAAATGTGGCATTTTCATACTCGCCAACCAATATATTTGGTGAATTCTGGGGACATAGGCCATGCCCCAGGAACACCCATGGGCCACCTACTTACAGGCAGGGCTTTACATAAGACCTTCCCATTTTCAGACTGGGATAGCCCAAATCTGTCTCTGATATTTAGGGACAGTCCCTGCAAATTTGGGACTGTTGACAACTATGCAATTATTATTTTTTTTTCTATAACTTGGTTTTGGCTGGTGAATAGCGGTAAGGAGCAAAGCCTGTCTCTAGTCTGTATCCAGTTCATAATAAGGTCCATCAGGTTTTCACTTTCCATTACATTCTGACAGCAAAATAACACTGCAAATGACACTATTAAGGTCCAGAAACCCAGAGTATTGGTGTCAGTGCGAAAGTGACATCATGGCTTCCGATTTTTTACAGTTGCCATGACCCAAATGACTTATAATGGAGAAATAGAAAAGCAGTAGAAAAGATATTATGTGAACAGAGACTAACAGTGCATTAGGGAATTGCCTGAGCAGTGTTCTGTACAGAGCTCCAGTACATTTGTTAACCCTGGCTCTGCTTGGAAGGTACTTGTATTTTCCAGAAGAAATTGACACTCTGTTCATGCAAAGCTGATTAAATACAGGCATATTTTTCAGTTTTGGAAAGTTTCTTTCCTTTTTGCCAGTCCATTTCACCCATTCCACACCTTGTAATTTAGCTCTGCAGGACTAAACATATGATATATTATCTCTCTATAGCTAGTGCAATCACATGCTTTCTGCTTGATTAACCTTTTTTTGCATCCTTTATTCTGATGATGACAGTGCCTTTTCAATAAATACATTCCCAATAGAGTGGAGGTTTTAGGAGAAATTTCACCCACTGTACACTAGGATGGAAATAAGGTTGTCAATTTGCATTCTACTATATTTATAAAGGCCCCGTCACCTCTGCCGACATGTCTTTTTTAGTAAATAACTGTATTCCATATGAAATGACAATTCTGGAGCATTTATTCTTATAACTGGGGATTCATTCCTCTATTATTCCTTCTATAAGTTTATTAATAATAGTACAACAGGGTGTCCCTGTCCAGTCATTGCTGCCAGGGTCAGACTGCAGGGTCATACCCCCAACTGGTAACTCCCAGATGAACCTTTATTCATAAGCTTATAGCAGGAGTTATAGAGGAATGGTGTTCATGCCAGTTAGTCGAGCAGGGTGACTGGTCCTCTGTATAGGGGTTTTCCAGGATTTACCTATTGATGACCTATCTTTAGGATAGGTTATCAATACCAGAGCTGCAGTGGTCCAGCTGTGAAACCAGGCACTGGACTTGCACAGCTCCACATACTGTGTAGTGACTCTTCCTGGCTACTGCAGCACTTGTCCCTTTAAATGGTATAAATGAGTAATCTCTGTTTTAGGCTCCTTTCACACGAGCAAGTTTTCAGCGCGGGTGCAATGCGTGAAGTGAACAGTTTTCGTGCATCAGTTCTGCGTTACGTGAGAATTGCAGCAACTTCTATATTCTGGGCTTTTCATGCAACCCTGGCCCCATAGAAAGGAATGGGACTTTAGTAAAAAAAAGCATTGCATCCGGATGTAAACTGGATGCAGTCCGGATGCGATGCGTTTTTCACTGATGGTTGCTAGGAGATGTTGTTTGTAAACCTTTAGGTTTTTTTTGCACACGCGTGAAAAAAGCATCAAAACTGATTGCACCCGCGCAGAAAAAAACTGAAACACTGAACGCAATTGCAGACAAAACTGACTTGAGAAAACTTGCTTGCGAAATGGTTTGAGTTTCACTGAACGCACCCTGACACAATCCATATAGTTCGTGTGAAAGTGGCCTTAGGGCTGTTTCACACGAGCGAGTCCATTGCGGGAATCACGCTCCGTGTGTGAGTGTGATCCTCTGCTCTGGACTTGCAGGAGCGCAGGGCATTATCATGATTTATAATGCTATGTGTCTCTGCATGGCCTTATTTCTACAGAATCATACTAACAGCTTTATGTCACTATGATTCTGTGGAAATAAGGCCATGCAGAGACACATAGCATTATAAATCATGATAATGCCCTGCGCTCCTGCAAGTCCAGAGCAGAGGATCACACTCACACACGGAGCGTGATTCCCGCAATGGACTCGCTGGTGTGAAACAGCCCTTATAGTTTTTATGGTGTTGTGGTCTTTGAAAATTATTGTCCTAAAATTCATCTTCTATCTTTATAGTTAGACCTCCATTATTATTAAAGTAATTTTTCAAACGTATAAAAATACAGAAATCTACCTAAATTTGCCAGAATGCCAGGTGTTGCTGCTATAGCTCTGAATTTGTTTTTTATTTTTTTCATTATCTTGCCCAGCTCCGCAACACAGTTGCTTTCATGCTGCCATGGTTTGCTGTGGATGGTATTACCACTGTGAAGGACTACAAATCCCATCATTCCTCACCCGTCTCAGACATTGCTTCTATTAACAGGGGCCGGTGTTCCGTGAAATTTCCCTACCCATGAAATTGCCCTACCCTATTCACTTCCTGTTGTGACGCAGCTGAACTGGACATGACATTCCCAGCTTTGGAAGGAGGTGTGCCGCGCTGCGCAGGCTCACAACAACGGGGTAGGGACACCGGCCGACACTGCACATGCGCCGGGAGCCTCAGCAGCGGTTAGAGGGTAGGTAAAAATTACGGGCCAGTGCACAAGCACGGCTAACTACTCCCGTCAGGATACACCGCGCATGCGCACCAGCGGACAGGGAAATCTCTTATACCGAACATCTATCTGATCACCGCGCCTGCGCAGTGTGGGGGTAGGGAGATCTGATGGCCATTTGTTCTGTTAAATCTCCCTACCACTCACTGCGCACACGCGGTGTCTGATCATCTGGAGCCAGCTGAGAGGTAAGGCGCAAGCGCATTAGGTGGCCCCTTCTCCCCAACTCTGGTGTGAAATTTCCCTACCCCGTCGTTGTGCGCCTGCGCGGCGCGGCACACCTCCTTCCAAAGCTGGGAACGTCATGTCCGGTGCGGCCGCGTCACAACAGGAAGTGACGAGGGTAGGGAAATTCCACGGAACACCTGCATGCAACTTTATTACAAGGGATAAGCTGGTGCTGTAATTACTCTGTGTTCACAGACAGCGCACCCTATGCTACTGAGACTCTGCTCTGCTACTTACACTGTGCAGTCTGCCATGGGCTGTCTAGCAAGTGATGCATGCAATGCCAGGGAGGAATAAAGATAGAAGGCAGAGAAGAGGAAGGATGTGTTAAGTACTTCAGGGTATCATAGAATGGAGATAACCATGTATTCGCACAATAGGAGATATACAGTATAACAAGCTTGGTTCTATGAATACATGTGAGACTGGTTTACAGAGGCATCTCAGCTACAGACAGTACATCACTGATTCGTACTGTAAATCCTACTGCATTTAAGCCGTTTACACATAACTTTTAAATATTGTAATATTCATTTTTATATTAAAAGAAAAGGCTGTGCATCTTATGGTAAAACATGGATGGATTTTACCATATGTAGTTCAAGCAAATAGACATGCACTTAGTATAAAGCTAGGTTTGCAATACAGATTTCTAATTAAGAAGACTGGGAGATCATTTATCAAATCTGCTACGTTAGTTTTGTGGCATAAAAAGTTTCAAGTGATGCCCATTAATGTTGAGCGCGAATATACTAATCGCAAATTTTTATCGCGAATATCAGTACTTCGAGAATTTGCGAAGATCTAGAATATAGTGCTATATCTTTGTAATAGCGAATATTCTAAATTTCTTTTAATTATATATAGCTTCTCTTAACCCTTATTATGCTATCTATCATACATACCTTTTTTTATAGTTATTATGTTATCTATCATTAATAAACTTTTATTATAAGTATTTTCCTACCTATCATTAATAATTTCTTTTTATAGATGCTATATTATTTTATTTTTAAAATAAATCATTACCTATAACACACAATAAACAACATATAACAGACAATCACACAAAGGCTGTATGCCAAAAGCCGGGTATGTGCAAGCCAACAACCTATCCATGAGACAGGTACAGTCATCATACCTTACAATGGCAGCCTTGTGTACTATGAGACATATAAAACCAGCTTTTTTTTTTTTTTTTTTAAGTAGTCCAAGGAGCATGCTTTCTACATATTCATATCATGTCCTAACATTATATTCAATAACCTTTCTATACTGCTTTGTCATGTAAACACATTTGCATAAACTTGGGCATATGGGAAAGACATGCAAATTAGCAGAATCTTCCTTGTTTTTCAGCTGAAACACTATTTGCACAGAATTTGGCGCAACCTCACAACCAAAGACATCCACAAGATGTGTGATAAATGTTTTATAGTTGCCTGATAGGTGCAGGTTCCCAAAAACATCCATCCTATTCTGTTTCAATTTGCAATCCAGTGGATAAAAAAATTGTGTTCCTGTTCTGTGTTTCTCATTTTTAGTGTCCTTTCCAGACTTTAGATTATGACAACAGTAAGTTTAATGAAGAGGAGATGGAGCGTAGACTGGATGGTATAAGTAAAATATTGTATTTTTAAAGAAGTCGTCCCACAAATTTAAAACTCCTTGTAATTCCTTATCTGCTTATCTGGAACACATTCTTCCCTTTCTGTGGTTGGGCAGTAGCTCGTCAAGCACCTGCATCTCCCATGAAGCAATGCTATTAGCTCTTGTTAAACCGTTCCTCTCCTGCATAGAAAATAGTCCCTCACATAGAGCCCCAGTGTTAGCCCGGGCATCTGCGCCGGGCTCTCTCTTTCCCTCTTCTGCCATGCAGCAGGTATCTTAACTGTTGTATCTGTGCTCCATGACAGAGTTTACTTCCAGCTGGAAATCTGTACTGTTTGTTAGGGCTTGCGCATGGGTGAGTCTTTCCTCACTTGTGAGACAGCACGTACACGCCCTCTGTCTCACCAGCCTATGGCTGGATTGCAGGAAGATGCCTGAGCAACTCATGGTCACTAGCTTGTCTAGTTCCAAGTGTGAAGGTGTTTTTCAAGTTCTGCTTTGCTGTGTACCGGACCCTGCTTTTGGAATTATCGGATTCTGCCTGTTTGCCGCCTGCCTCTGACCTCGGACTTCGTTCACGGACCTTGGTTGTTTGCCGCCTGCCTCTGACCTTGCACTTCGATTTCAGACCTTGCTTGATCGCTGCCTGCCCTGTCCCTGGACTTCCTGACCACGAACTTCCCCTTGGTGCTTGCACCGATATCTCTGACCAGCTGCCACTGACTCGGGGACTGCTCTGGAGTGGCACCTGGCAACTACCCTAAAGGCCATAGCCTCTCCTCACCATCAGAGGCTCTAGTGCAGACCAGGTTGTTGCTTAGTCACGCCCCTCCAGAAATAAGCCAGTCAGTGGCTCAGTGGGTCCACACCCGCTTGCATAACAGAGATACATATGATGTGTGATTGACCCCACAATTTCTACATTTTCTCCACTGTCTAGAGAGAGATGTAACTATATACATTCTAGGTAGGAGTGAAAGGTGTCTGGGTAGCTTTAGGGTACTTTCACACTAGCGAAAAGTAGGGTTGGGCGATATCAAAAGTATTCCCACGATAACGATATATATCGCGATAAATGCCCATTTAAAAAAAAAAAACATGTAATCGTATTTCCTTGTTGCCCCCATACATTATAATGTCTCCTTGATGCCCCCATGCAATATTATCTCTTAGTTGCCCACCAAGAATGGGTTCACCGTTCCCCCCAAATCTGATGGAGCGGCTGTGCCCCTGCTGCTCTATTCATTCTCTATCGGCGTGCTGGAGATAGCAGTCATCAGCCATCTTCACCACTCCCATAGAAAATGGGACATCCTGGCGGAAAACCCTGATGAGTGGGTTCTTCAGAGTGTGCCCATTATAGGTGCACATTGTCAGGAAGGGCACCTTGGCATCATAAAGATGCCTTTCAGTCAAATAAAACATTGGGGTTCATTTACTAAAGACTGGCGCTTCCCATATAGGTCTTAGTCCCTATACACTACAGCCATATTACCGCAGCCCCCAGAGCACAGTGACTGTTCTCAGCCCTGGCCTGTCTGTGCAGCAGCCCACAGAGTGCAGCGACTGTTATCCAGCGCGGGGGTTTACAGCCACTAGATGCCATTTCTTTGTGACCTAAAGGACCTATACCCCCGTGACTGAGGTTGTCACAATACCAAAATTTTGATTCAATTCCTGTCCCATAAAAAAGTAATGCAATACTCGATACCAAACAAAAGAAAAATTAAATGCCAAAACAAAGTGTATAATAGAACAGTCCTATCCTATTTTTTAGGGAGAAGGAGACAAAAAAAAATGGAGAATCGTGTGTTTTTTGTTCACACATAGGAGATATTTTTCAATACTTTAATAGTTTGGACTTTTTCGGATGTGGCAATACCAAATTAGTTTTTTTTAATGTAAATTGGGAAAAGGGGTGATTTAATAATTTATTTTTTTACTTTTTTATTAAATAACTATTAGCCCCCTTATGGGGCTAGAACCTGGGAACTTTTCATCCCTTGTCCTATTCAACCTAATAGAGATCTATTAGGGTGCATAGGATCTCACACTGTCCCTGCTGCCCTGTGCTTTGTGCCAGGGCTTCAGTAACTGATCGGAGCCCTGAGATATCACTGCTCGGGCTCCGATCAGAAGCTGCCACTGCACCACCTATGAAGAGGAGGGGAGGGGACCCTGTGGCCACTGCCACCAATGATTTTAATACTGGGGGGCTTGGGTGCACTGCGCCACTAATGATTATAATTTATAATGCTGGGGTATGGGGGGGGGGTGTACTGCGCCACCAATGAATGTAATTAACCTCATGATACAAATATAGACTGCGGGTGCCAGCCATATCACACAGCCATCACTCGGCCTCAATGACAGGGATCCCGCCGAACAGTGTCAATTATCCCCTCGGGTGCCGCATTTGAGGGGTAAATTGCCTTGGTTCGCAAGATCGCCGTTTCCTGTCATTGAGACCGGGTGTCGGGTATGTGATCTATATTTAAATTAAGAGCAATTCTCATTGGTGGCGCAGCGGCCACAGCCCCTCCCCTCCTCCTCACTATTACCTTCTCATTGGTGGCGCAGCGGCAGCCGGATCACAGTGGGGAGGGACTCTCTCCTTCTCCACTGTGTCGGCTGTAATGTGCGTTTTAGAGGCATTCAGCACTGTGTCGTGCGACTGCCCCTATGACATCACAAAAATTCTGCGCTAATTAAATAATGGCGATATCGCCATATTGCCGTTTCTTAATACCGTGGTATATCGTTAATACCGGTTTTTGCCCAACCCTAGCGGCAAGGAACTCCGGCAGGCTGTTCCGGCGGGTGAACGACCTGTCGGATCCGTGCTGCCGCTAGTGCACACGTGCACGCGTGCCCCCGGACGACCGCTCCGGCACCATTGACATGTTGTACTTTTATTCTGTCCGCCTCTCGGTATGGGGCCGGAGTGGTAATCCGGGGGCATGCATGCACTAGCGGCAGCACGGATCCGACAGGCTGTTTACCCGCCGGAACAGCCTGCCGGTGTTCCTTGCCGCTAGTGTCAAACTAGCCTTACCTGTTTTTCTGCGAGATTACTACTCCAGCACTGAGAAAGGGAGCAGGGAAACTGAGCATGTTATTCCACCTCTGATTGCAGGAGAACGTGGACCAGAAGCATAAATAGCAGGGGGCGCTACCAGAGAGGGAAATATAATGTACGTAAAAAAGAACAATATTTTTATTGCATGTATAGTGCAATAGTACTTAATTTTCAATGTTCGATTCCTTGCATAGTAAAACCTTTCATGGGATAATCCTTTAAAAACAATATGATAACCTCCACAGGTCTGTATTTTGCCATTGCAGACTTACTCTCAGTTTCCTGTCTGTTATTGCTTTTTTTTTTCTCTTTTCATTACTAGTTCTAATGTTCTAAACCAGGTACAAAACTGACTTTATGTTTAATGCAAGATTGTAAAAGAACATTGAAGACCACTAATACTATTTTTGAGGTAAAGAATAGGCCCTGCGCCAGGAGATAAACAAATGAAGGCAAGTCTGTCATATCTCATCCCTGCTAAAAGGACATCTATCTCTGTGATAAGGGTTCCATTAACTGCTGTCCTGCGGCTACAGGGAAACGTTCCATTTTACTGCACTGTTATTTTCCGTAACCAGAAGTAGTGACCTATATTAGGGCTGGAATTAGTGTAAATGCTTTGTAGCTTCTCATGGGTATTTGGCCCTAACCCCTGAGGGCATGAAATGTAATTATACAAAGCTTTGCAGGAGGAATTCTGGGAATTTGATCGGTTGGCTTTTCTTCTGGTTTCAAATGATGCATACACCTTCACATTCTATTTTAGATGGAGTTAGATGGATACAATGTGCTGCTATTTATCATAACGCGCAACGTGTATTGTTTTTTACTTGTAAAATGGATACAAATGATTATCTGATTCATCCAACTGATCGTGATGGAGGCAGCTTTTACACAGTGGATAGGGGGGGGGGGGGGGGGGGGGGGTAGCTATAGTGGAAGCAGGGGAAGGGTCTGCTGTGGGACCTGAACTCATAAGGGGCCCACCCAGGAGGAGGACTAAACAATTTTATTGTCTTGGACCCCTCAACAGTATTATACAATGACATTGTATGACAGTATAGGCTTGTAGGAAATGGACAGAGCGGCTGCCTGGTCTGGTCTGAGAGAGTGATCTTGACTAGCCACAGGAGGGGGGGTTGCATGGGAGGAGGGGATTTCTGGAAAGGGCCGTTCAAAAATGTGCTGTGGGGCCAGTCATTTCTGATTACACTAAATGTGGATAAATGTGTGGCTATGAAGGATCTGACTATCAACATTAGATTGTATGTTGTAAACTATGATACGAAGATTTTTTTTGTTTGTTTGTTTTTTGAGTAGAAATGATTCTAGTTTAAAATATGCAATTGTAATGATGGGTTAGCACAATTTGTAGTAAATAAAATAATTTAACGTTGCCTGAAACTGATCATTTTATCACCATATAAGCCTTGAGTCTATTACTTGCCCTAGGGTGGATTAGCTAAAAGTGGCTACCATCACATTGTCTTATATTTATCCAACATGTACAATATCCCACAACCTGGCTATTGTCAAAGAGGGCTGTTGTTTGTAGGGTTCCTGCACTAAAATACTACTTTAAAGTGAATGACACAAATTAACACTATTTGGGGCTGGTTAGTTTCCAATATATCTTTATATTTTCATAGATATGTAGTACAGGGAGTGCAGAATTATTAGGCAAGTTGTATTTTTGAGGATTCATTTTATTATTGAACAACAACCATGTTCTCAATGAACCCAAAAAACTCATTAATATCAAAGCTGAATATTTTTGGAAGTAGTTTTTAGTTTGTTTTTAGTTTTAGCTATTTTAGGGGGATATCTGTGTGTGCAGGTGACTATTACTGTGCATAATTATTAGGCAACTTAACAAAAAACAAATATATACCCATTTCAATTATTTATTTTTACCAGTGAAACCAATATAACATCTCAACATTCACAAATATACATTTCTGACATTCAAAAACAAAACAAAAACAAATCAGTGACCAATATAGCCACCTTTCTTTGCAAGGACACTCAAAAGCCTGCCATCCGTGGATTCTGTCAGTGTTTTGATCTGTTCACCATCAACATTGCGTGCAGCAGCAACCACAGCCTCCCAGACACTGTTCAGAGAGGTGTACTGTTTTCCCTCCTTGTAAATCTCACATTTCATGTTGGACCACAGGTTCTCAATGGGGTTCAGATCAGGTGAACAAGGAGGCCATGTCATTAGATTTTCTTCTTTTATACCCTTTCTTGCCAGCCACGCTGTGGAGTACTTGGACGCGTGTGATGGAGCATTGTCCTGCATGAAAATCATGTTTTTCTTGAAGGATGCAGACTTCTTCCTGTACCACTGCTTGAAGAAGGTGTCTTCCAGAAACTGGCAGTAGGACTGGGAGTTGAGCTTGACTCCATCCTCAACCCGAAAAGGCCCCACAAGCTCATCTTTGATGATACCAGCCCAAACCAGTACTCCACCTCCACCTTGCTGGCGTCTGAGTAGGACTGGAGCTCTCTGCCCTTTACCAATCCAGCCACGGGCCCATCCATCTGGCCCATCAAGACTCACTCTCATTTCATCAGTCCATAAAACCTTAGAAAAATCAGTCTTGAGATATTTCTTGGCCCAGTCTTGACGTTTCAGCTTGTGTGTCTTGTTCAGTGGTGGTCGTCTTTCAGCCTTTCTTACCTTGGCCATGTCTCTGAGTATTGCACACCTTGTGCTTTTGGGCACTCCAGTGATGTTGCAGCTCTGAAATATGGCCAAACTGGTGGCAAGTGGCATCTTGGCAGCTGCACGCTTGACTTTTCTCAGTTCATGGATAGTTATTTTGCGCCTTGGTTTTTCCACACGCTTCTTGCGAACCTGTTGACTATTTTGAATGAAACGCTTGATTGTTCGATGATCACGCTTCAGAAGCTTTGCAATTTTAAGAGTGCTGCATCCCTCTGCAAGATATCTCACTATTTTTGACTTTTCTGAGCCTGTCAAGTCCTTCTTTTGACCCATTTTGCCAAAGGAAAGGATAATAATAATAATTATGCACACCTAATATAGGGCGTTGATGTCATTAGACCACACCCCTTCTCATTACAGAGATGCACATCACCTAATATGCTTAATTGGTAGTAGGCTTTCGAGCCTATACAGCTTGGAGTAAGACAACATGCATAAAGAGGATGATGTGGTCAAAATACTCATTTGCCTAATAATTCTGCACGCAGTGTATATTGGGGTACACATTTTAAATGCATTTATAATCCTCAATGTTCCTGTAACATATTCAAGGCCTCCATTGCCAGAGGTAGCAAAGCTATCCCTGAACTTTATGGGTCTTCCATCATATATTAGCGTACTTTCACACTAGCGTTTTTCTTTTCCGTCACTGAGTTCCGTCAAAAGGGCTCTATACCGGAAAAGAACTGATCAGTTTTTTCCCCATGCATTCTGAATGGAGAGTAATCCGTTCAGGATGCATCAGGACGTCTTCAGTTCAGTCATTTTGACTGATCAGGCAAAAGAAAAAAACCGTAGCATAAAACGGAAGACTTGCCTGAATGCCGGATCCGGCATTTTTTTCCATAGGAATGTATTAGTGCCGGATCCGGCATTCAAAATACTGGAATGCCAGATCCGTCCTTCCGGTCTGCGCATGCGCAGATCGAAGAAAAGGTGAAAAAAATAAATGCCGGATCCGTTTTGCTGGATGACACCGGAAAGATGGATCCGTCATTTCAATGCATTTTTCTGACCAGGCATTTTTAAGACTGATCAGGATCCTGATCCAGTCTTATAAATGTCATCAGTTGGCATACGTTTTGCCAGATCCGGCGACGGAACTGCTTGCCGGATCACTCTGCCGTAAGTGTGAAAGTAGCCTCATGGTCGGATGTTTGCACTTGCCCATATAGGCTTCACTTTGTCGGTCTGTAACTCAAATGCTGATTGGTATTACCAAAACGCTCTGTTTTTGTTTAACCATTCCATCATGCATCTATTACTATTCTGCCTTAACTAGGCTTCCAGCCGTACAGCAGTTGTCGTTAGCTTGCCCACCTAATAATAATGCCCCTGTCTACACAGTAAGGGCTCATTCAGACGGCCGTATGCTGTCCGCAAAAATACTGAATGCTATCCGTTTTTTTGCGGATCCGCAAAAAAACGGATCCGCAAATAAACGGATAGCATTCAGTATTTTTGCGGACCCATAGACTTCAATGGGGCCATGTCCTGATTTTCACGGACAAGTATAGGACATGTTTCATTTTTTTTGCGGATCCGCAAAAAAACGGATAGCATTCAGTATTTTTGCGGACAGCATACGGCCGTCTGAATGAGCCCTAAAGCTAATAAGGAAATAACTGCTTTTTGTAACTGCTCTATTAGCCAGTGTGAAGATTTTATTGTCACCTTAAAATATAAAAGTAATGGTTTAAAAAATGTAAAATAAAAACCTGATTAAAATATTGTGACCTTTTCTGGTATATATTTACTTTGAAAGTGTAACAGTTTTTCTTTATTGTAGTATACATTATTAGTGAGTTTTGTAAACTTTAGTTTAACAAAGCCTTTAAAACAAGGGTGGACAACCTGTGGTCTGTATGTGGCCGCAACCACCTGGTCTTAGACATTTTTATTTGTCTGGGGGCTGCTCACATCTATTCTTCGTGTCAGAAAAAAATGACATAGCACTTCTCTGGGACCACCATATATTTTGATCCCTGTTTGGTTTCCAGAAAGGAGTAGATGAAATGGAGTGGTGGCCATTCACATGTTTGGCTACCTTTTATTATAGTTTATGGGTGTAGTAAAACACTGTTTTAGCATCTCGCATAAACTACAATGGAGACAGGCAAACTTTCTATAGTGTCACCTGGAGAGAATGGGTTCCCATTCTCTCATTAGGTGGGAATCTGTAAATTGGAGCCAGCATGCAGACTTTTGATATGCCACAAATCTCTCAGATGAGCTTTGCTAAAGAGAATTTGTCTTCAGCTGTACGCTGAATACAGACACCAGTAACATACAGAGACAGGCATCGCAGTTTGTCTCTCCTCTCCCTGCCTGCTATGTTCCTACATCTGCAGTATACAAGTCAGGCTTTTTAAGACAAAACTGAAACTGAAAGTGCCCCCTTGGGTAACGCATCACTGCTCCGGCCAGCAATTGGCTGCCACGTGTTGTCGGGTGGTAATAATTCAATTAAGAATTATTAATTATGGTCATAAAAATAATTAACCATAAAAAAATAAAATTTATAAAATTTGTCATAACTTCTTAAAATCATGACCTGGTGAATTGTAGACAACCTAATTGATACAATTCACATCTGAGTCCGACTATTTCCTCAGATAAATAAGCTCTTTTTGACGTGAGATGACGTTAATGATAAAATGTAGTTCTGCATTATACAATAATACACAGGTATAAAAATATGCAGATTTATTGGTTATAAAATTATAAACATATATAAGTAAATAAACACAATGATACATGCAAATGAATATATATAGCGTTAATATAAAGCATTACAAGCTTAACAATACATGTGAGTGGAAATAACTTGTCACATTATAACCAAGCTATTATTTGGTTAGGATATCAAAATATGAACATAAGTTATATACATTACTTCTGTTCAGAGAAAACCTCATGATATCAGGATGGGCATGTCTAATCCTAGACATCAATATAGAATGCTAAATACATTCCGCCCCCCTCTAACCAACTACACATCACATGGCTTCAGGCATGGGCAAATCCATCCAAGGATATAACTTTGGTAAGACTATTAAGACAAATAACAGGGATCTAGGATCTTAAAATGGGAAGGACTTGACGTCTTTCCGGTGGGAATCCATCACTTAGCTTGGCGAAGAATGTTCTATCAATATCAATATATATATATAAAAGCAATCATTTAATGCTTTGCTAGATTATGAGTCTAGATTCTTCTGCAGGTAGAATGAAGCCTCACAATATCCTAAGACTACATCTCAATATGGAGATGATCAATTTATTTAATTATTTATTTATTCGCCAATCTAGATGGTATAATTTCACCCACACTATCAAATTAGTCTTAATAAAATGAAATATCATTTTCTGTGTCTCTTACCAAGTCCTAGCAGGAATCTCACTTCTGCTCCTAGGAAAGCTGGGTGGTCCATCATAGCGCATCTCATTATGGCTTCCATCTTGATAGACCTCAACTTCTCCTCTCCTCCCTCTCTCTTTCTCTTGATCGCTCTCTTTCTCTTGATAGCTCTCCGCACACGAATAATTATTCCCCCCCTTATCTAAGAATCATCCCCTTTAGATTAGGGATTCCCAATCAGGTAGGGTGGGTGTATTCGTATGCTAATAACCTCATGACGTTATTTCAACTCCTAATATGGCATAGGACAAATAATGAAATAATATAATGTTGCCCATCTGCCTCCAGATGGCACTGCGGTACTGTAGGTGAATATAACAACTTTTTAAGCATTAAAATTAAATATCTAATAATACTTTCACATGAACTTTTTGACCTATCTACCATAAATCACTGAGGAAGGTCTTTTCCTTACACTTTTAATTACCTATATCCTGGACTAGTTGGAGTTGACTGTCTTCTCTTATCTTTTGAAATATGGGTTGACGATGAAAATTTTATGTAGCGGCTTTGATGCTGGGCATCGGAAATTGTAGATTTCATTTATGTACTCCCATGAATAACTATTGTTTTGAAATCCAATTAACTTAAACTTACTGAGTTGTTTCCGTAGTTGTTTCTTCTAAATGATAAATACATGGTATAACATATATATAAATCGATACATTGTTACACATAGATAACACATTATATGAATTATTGATTAACATATATTGTAAACTAAATATACCATGCAGATATATATATATATATATAATTATGAATATATAAATTGAACCTCATACACCAGGTGTGTGATACGGACATGAATCCTTATCAAGTAACCTTGTCCCCTCCATGTTTTAGGGAGTTGACTTACTTCTTACAGATGGTCTCATATCTTTAGCACTAACTTTCAAATACAATGTCCATTTATGTTCCCAATTATTATTTTTTTAAATATAAACTGAACTTGCCATGAACTCATCTTGGCTTTTTCAGCCACATAACAAAACTTTGGTTCAGGCTGAATCTTATTCTTAAAGGCAATGAGATGAGCATTCATTTTGATTATAATGTCATTAGATAATATTGTATACGTATGAAAATGCCCAACAAATCCCCCCTTTTCAGCATATTCAATTTCGTTATTAGAAGGTTGAATTGGCTGAAATGCAATAAAGGGCTAAATGCTCCAAATCATTATGGATTGGGGAACACAAGTTTTACCCTGGAATAAATTTATCACAACTTTGTGTGTACTTTTACGACACAAGTCTAACGCACAAACTTTATGATTAGTTTAACTACAAGTGTGTTACGTTCCTTGTATTAGTGATAAACGCGTTGGTTCATAGAACGCAAATTATACAATTGTTTCGTTCTTTTCTTTTTTCTTTTTTTATGACCACTGTAGAGAGAAAGACGTTTCGGTCATTTTCTGGACTTTCTGGAAACGTGTCTCTAGTTAAGATCTTTCTTTGGTCCTCGAAGTAATAGCTTCCTGGCTTGTCAGCAACTTGGCAACTCGATTTAGCGAGCGGTGCTTGGCATCATATCTTCATGTCTGCGATCTCTAATACTTTGTCATGTTGCACTGGTGTGATGTACTTTTGCAGCGGCTGTCAAATCTCCTGGGGCTCTGCCCACTTGTCCCTCCTGGATACATCTTGGATACATCTGGGTTGGCTCCGACTGGACGTCTCTTGCGTCACGGATAGCCTTGACCTCAGGTTCTCATGGTTCCGGATACAAAGACTTTTAGGATTCCGCCATCTGTACTTCCATCAACACGTGATCCCATCTTGGGCCACCATCTAAACTTAAGAAAACAACAGACAGTATGAGAAACAACGCAGCAAAACTTTATCAAACATATACCTGCCTATTTTAGGCCTTTGACTCATGCCATACTTTAGCCAGCAGCAAGTTGAGGACTTTTATGTTTTTTTTTTTTTTTCAAAGAAAAACAAACTACAGGGTACCATGAATAGATATAACTATTCTTCCTCTGCTAGGCTAATATAGCCTTAGGTGTTATGCCTATTTAGGATAATAACCCAATCAATACTTTGAGACTACCTCAAAACAGAGTAATATATATGCGTCCATATATCTGCATGGAATACAGTGACGACAAGTTAGTCACAAATGATAAACAAACAATATGGTTAGTATAACTGTTCAGTATTTTTTTCAGTCATACAATACCACCACCAATCATATGAAATTTATGATGTGTCTCCATCTTCAAATTTTTGATTTTTCAATCTCAGTTCAGCTCTTGGCGTTTTTAGCACTGAAATAAAAACTCTACACAAACATTATGTTAATGATCCTGTGGAAAAAATTGATTAGTAATCAATACCATTAATTATTTATTGACTTGCTATAATTATTAATTTAATGAAGCTGTTTGCTTCGTTTACTGGACATTTCTATCTCAGAAAAGTATAAATAACTTTTCTTTTACTCTTTATTCACTTTATGAGATAAAGAATTTTACATTCAATGAAGTTGGGAGAATCTTACTCTTCCTTTACATTAGGCTGACTTAAGAAATCAGCTCGCAGCGCAGCTCTGCGACTTCTGACCTTTTCACTGACATGTATTTAGCTTAAGGAATGTGCTCCTCACCCCTCCCATCTTTAAGATGGTGGGCAAAATGTTAAGACATACAGCATCTGCAGAAAAACTGACCCCTCCCTTAGGAGACTTTTTAAGGCAATTAGGGTTAGTTAACAGAGCTATTTAAATACAGTTTTGCGCTTTTCACTACTAAAACAGATTAGCAGGTTCTAGGTATTCTGCTTAAAAAAAAATAATTATTCACAAACAAATAAAACTAAAAAAAATCTGAAAAGATTAATCAGATTGAGATAAAAAAACAATTCCCCCCTTAGGGGATTATCATATCTGCGGCAATTGCAAATTGTACATTAGGATCCTATAAGAAAGCATGGTTACATTATCATACATAGCAATTAACCTGTTTAAAACTTTTCTCTTATAGATTCTATTTATCAATAACATTGGGTCAGACTTTATGTATAAAGTTCCTCTATTATCCTGTAACGCCCTGAGCTACTAAACTCAACCTCCCTGTATATGGGGGTAAATCTCCAACTATGGGAGTTAACTGGCCAGGAATTAATAGGAAGGTTCCTGAGTCAAACAAAGGACTAGAACCGGACCCTGTACCGCCTAGGCTAATGAGACCTACATCTGTTCCCTATCTTGGGACAATTTACTATTAATTTCTGGCGATACAAAAACATCAATTGTGTTTAGCATAGACAAACAACTCCTGAGTTGATTTACATGTCATGCACTGGTTGCATTCGTGTAATAACACTTTACTGCAACAACTCATCTGCGGTTCTGGTATGGGCTTAACCCCTTCAGTACCAGGACATTCATTTTGACTATGTATATATCACGCCCTTCTAAGGGTTGTAAACGTGATCTGGCTGTAGCATTCTAATGCCAGCAACAATATACATGACAATCTATCATTAACATGTCATCTCATCAATCACATCTCGGTGGGAACCTCCATTTTATGTCGGGTGGTAATAATTCAATTAAGAATTATTAATTATGGTCATAAAAATAATTAACCATAAAAAAATAAAATTTATAAAATTTGTCATAACTTCTTAAAATCATGACCTGGTGAATTGTAGACAACCTAATTGATACAATTCACATCTGAGTCCGACTATTTCCTCAGATAAATAAGCTCTTTTTGACGTGAGATGACGTTAATGATAAAATGTAGTTCTGCATTATACAATAATACACAGGTATAAAAATATGCAGATTTATTGGTTATAAAATTATAAACATATATAAGTAAATAAACACAATGATACATGCAAATGAATATATATAGCGTTAATATAAAGCATTACAAGCTTAACAATACATGTGAGTGGAAATAACTTGTCACATTATAACCAAGCTATTATTTGGTTAGGATATCAAAATATGAACATAAGTTATATACATTACTTCTGTTCAGAGAAAACCTCATGATATCAGGATGGGCATGTCTAATCCTAGACATCAATATAGAATGCTAAATACATTCCGCCCCCCTCTAACCAACTACACATCACATGGCTTCAGGCATGGGCAAATCCATCCAAGGATATAACTTTGGTAAGACTATTAAGACAAATAACAGGGATCTAGGATCTTAAAATGGGAAGGACTTGACGTCTTTCCGGTGGGAATCCATCACTTAGCTTGGCGAAGAATGTTCTATCAATATCAATATATATATATAAAAGCAATCATTTAATGCTTTGCTAGATTATGAGTCTAGATTCTTCTGCAGGTAGAATGAAGCCTCACAATATCCTAAGACTACATCTCAATATGGAGATGATCAATTTATTTAATTATTTATTTATTCGCCAATCTAGATGGTATAATTTCACCCACACTATCAAATTAGTCTTAATAAAATGAAATATCATTTTCTGTGTCTCTTACCAAGTCCTAGCAGGAATCTCACTTCTGCTCCTAGGAAAGCTGGGTGGTCCATCATAGCGCATCTCATTATGGCTTCCATCTTGATAGACCTCAACTTCTCCTCTCCTCCCTCTCTCTTTCTCTTGATCGCTCTCTTTCTCTTGATAGCTCTCCGCACACGAATAATTATTCCCCCCCTTATCTAAGAATCATCCCCTTTAGATTAGGGATTCCCAATCAGGTAGGGTGGGTGTATTCGTATGCTAATAACCTCATGACGTTATTTCAACTCCTAATATGGCATAGGACAAATAATGAAATAATATAATGTTGCCCATCTGCCTCCAGATGGCACTGCGGTACTGTAGGTGAATATAACAACTTTTTAAGCATTAAAATTAAATATCTAATAATACTTTCACATGAACTTTTTGACCTATCTACCATAAATCACTGAGGAAGGTCTTTTCCTTACACTTTTAATTACCTATATCCTGGACTAGTTGGAGTTGACTGTCTTCTCTTATCTTTTGAAATATGGGTTGACGATGAAAATTTTATGTAGCGGCTTTGATGCTGGGCATCGGAACTTGTAGATTTCATTTATGTACTCCCATGAATAACTATTGTTTTGAAATCCAATTAACTTAAACTTACTGAGTTGTTTCCGTAGTTGTTTCTTCTAAATGATAAATACATGGTATAACATATATATAAATCGATACATTGTTACACATAGATAACACATTATATGAATTATTGATTAACATATATTGTAAACTAAATATACCATGCAGATATATATATATATATAATTATGAATATATAAATTGAACCTCATACACCAGGTGTGTGATACGGACATGAATCCTTATCAAGTAACCTTGTCCCCTCCATGTTTTAGGGAGTTGACTTACTTCTTACAGATGGTCTCATATCTTTAGCACTAACTTTCAAATACAATGTCCATTTATGTTCCCAATTATTATTTTTTTAAATATAAACTGAACTTGCCATGAACTCATCTTGGCTTTTTCAGCCACATAACAAAACTTTGGTTCAGGCTGAATCTTATTCTTAAAGGCAATGAGATGAGCATTCATTTTGATTATAATGTCATTAGATAATATTGTATACGTATGAAAATGCCCAACAGTGTCCCACGTCAAACAGGCAGGGAGAACGGGGACCCTCAGAGCTGGTGGGCCAACGATGTATCCGGAATCCAGTGTCGTGGATCTGATTACCTTCATGGGTCTGTAGGAAAAATTCCTCAGGGGTGAACAACCCCTTTAAGCATTCACAATTCGTAGGCTAGTTAAAATCATGTGAGCACTATCATGGTGGGGACAGGCAAGTCTGATTTTTAAATATTTATATTATTATGTCCTGGTATTGCTTTAATTTTTGCCTCCTTTTTTCCATGTCTTGTACGTTTTTATACGTTTTGTGTCTTATCATTTTTCAATCAAACATACAGAGGAAGCCAGCCCTATATGTATCAATGGGATACTAATCTGATGGACTATCAGGTCATGGTGCTCTATGCTATGCGCATATAGCATGGCCACCCTCTTGCAAAGTGAATGTGCGTTGCATTTTACCCAAATAGCATATGACATTGCATACCACACCACTTACATTTACAAATTCTACATCTGTTTATGTAGACCCAAGCTATTTCAATTGACACTTTATTTCAGGGGATATCTTACATGATCTACTTAAAATTCAGGGGTGCCAATATTGTTGACCACAACTATATCTATATTTCAGAGGATGTCCCGAAATATTTGCATACATGAATGCATGTTAGTATTAGCAGATATGTTCTCCTGTCAGAATTCTTTTATGTGTGTGTGTGTGTGTGTGTGTGTGTTTTTAATGTCCTCTTAGCTCCAATCATCCTTAGTATTGAAGAGTTGAGTTGGGTTGGTTGGCTTCATGTCTGTTATATTGCTAGAAGACTTGCTAACCATGGTAGATATTGCAGCTTCCTTGTCCATGTGAGAATGACCTGGAGGAGAAATAATGGTTTGAACTGCACAGAATTCAAACCTAAATTTTCAGCTTATGAGTAAAGCTAGGCTTCAGTTATTTTAGATACATTTTCAAAGAAGGATTTACATTCTTGGCAGTAGACCATAGATAACCTCAAATAGTAAAGTGAAAAAACAATTGCATTTAAAAAACGTGGGTCTTATTTCACGAGCTACAGTGCTCTAAATGGAAAGAATACTTGACAATCCTGCACATATTTTGCAGAATTTTTGTTAGCAGTGAACCTATTTTATACTTCATCTGAAGCCATTGAAGGCATTCTGCCTGGCTGTTTAGGAAGCCTGGATTTTATAGTTGATTTATAAGGCATCATTAAAATGGAAGACAATTCACTTTGAGCGACCTATGCATTGCTTACATAAGAAAAGAACACTCGATTCTCATTTCTGTTTGTCTCGTAAGTCTTCACTTTAGAAATAATAGTCGAGCTGGAGATAAAGCTAGGATTTTACAGTGTATATCTATGTCACTGTGCTGTGACTTCATCTACACTATTTTGCACATATCTAAAAACTTATTAGCATCACACAATGTCCAAGAAGTGCAAGCATTCCCTGTACTTTCACTGAGCAGTTAAAGAACATTATGATTGTGATTAATACAAAAATCCTATATTATCAAATCTTCACATTATTATTATTTTTTTCTGTAGGATGAAGATCGGTTTCATTTTGATATGTCTACTTGTCCTCACAATCACAAGGGACTGCACTTGTGGTAAGTAACAATCAAACACTGGATTTTTTAGCATTCTGAGTCTTTAAAAATATATGGAAATAATGAGAAACGAAAGATACAAGTAAGAACCCTTAGGGTTCCAAATGCAGACGTACATGGTGAGTGCAAAACACAACATTATGATGGTCTTACAATATCAGATTAATAATATGCAGTCCTGTAGCACGAGGGCCAAAGAAGAAAGGACGTAACAAATAAATTGTCCTATCTAGATATTAGTAAAGATGGTAACAAGTAAAAGACTGACAGTTGATAGCTAAGAAAAATGACAAAATGTAAAAAAATTACTCAAAAAGTCATAATAAATCAAAGAGAGGGGTAGACAAAAGGGAAGAGGAGGGAGGAGAGGTGTTATCAAATATTGCCTATTGAAAAGTTATTTCTCACTTACACAAATTTTAATTTTTTTTGTTCTAATGTGTCATTTTATTTTTGCTTTTTTAGAATTCACATGGAAGTATTAAAGCTTCATTCCATAACGTCTTCCAGAGACCACCCCTTTAATTTGAACTCTTTAAAAGGATTGTCCACCTTTTATTAAGTGATGACTTATCCTCAGGACAGGCCATCACTAGCTGATCCCCCACTGATCAGCTGTTTGGCAATAGCTCTGGTGCTGGATGCAGATGGCTGTGCCAACTTTGTTGAAGACCGAGCTTCGTCACTGCAGTGCTGCTCCGTCATGGGCTCAGTCCACTACAAAGTTGGTGTAGCAGTCTGCTTCTGGTGCCGAGGCTATTGCCAAACAGCTGATCGGTGGGAGATCAGCTACTGATAACTTATCCATAATAAAAGATGGATAACCCCTTTAATATCAAAAAGGGGTTGTGTCTCTTCAACAAATAGCATTTATTATGTAGAGAAAGTTAATACAAGGCACTTACTAACGTATTGTGATTGTCCATATTACCTCCTTTGCTAGCTGGATTCAGCAGCTTGTGCACTATAGGAAAAAGCACCAGCCTATGTGATCTCCCACGGTACCAGCCACCAGAGAGGCCAGCAATTTGTTCGATAGTGTGCAAGCATGGCCACTGCTGATGGATTGCAGGGTGGTCGTAACCATGGAAACGATTTGTTTGCTGGCAGAAGATGCTGTTTTCACAGCACGATCTGCCACCAGTAGATGAATAATCTATTACCTGATGAACTTCACTAGTTCATCAGGTAATTGGCGGCACAATTACACCGCCAGATAATCGTTAACGAGTGTTACTAAGGACAACGCTCATTAGCGTGGATTCATCAGCCCGTGTAAAGGGTCCTTTATTCCTACTACAGTTGATCCAATAGACCTTTTAAAATATCTACAGGTGTGTATCTCTATGTGTGTGTGTGTGTATGTGTATATATATATATATATATATATATATATTTAATTTTGCCACTAGTTTATTGACTGTGCACCTATAGGTACATAAATGGGGGGGTTTATATGAGTGAAAAGGGAGCAGATTTGTTCAATCGCATTTGTTAAAATCAGGAATACTGTACAATCACAGTACAGCCATGTTCAAATGCTGAGGATTCTGAGCATTTACATGTGGATTCTTCACCTAAATCCTGACAATCCACTGATAATACAAGTATTTTATACTGCACTCAGTCGCTCATGCAGAAATACAGATAGATAAAAAGAAAATCACACAGCTAGTTTTATAGGCTGTTACTAGGAAATGTTTTTTTTTTTTTTTTATAAATTGGTGGTACCTTGAGTTAAAAAGTTTCAGTCTACAATTTTTATCCATTCATTTTCAGACCCCTTCTTATACAGAATTTTTCTGATGGGGGTGTGTTCCTCCGAGTAATTTATGCTGAGTGTAAGGTCTGTGTGTCCAGGATGCTGCTGTCTTTTTTAGCTCTCATGAATGAGCTCTGCTTTATATGTGTACCACTGTAATACAGCCCTTGAGGTATCTCCTATAATCTGTACAAACTTGCTGACATTAATCTAGGGAGTGTGTGAGTTGTTTGATTCTGTCTTTATGTGCAATGTCTTTTCCTGTTCTTTGTATATTTTGCCTTGGGTTCTTCTGTCTCGCTATGAGTTGCACAGTCTCTTAATTTTTGAAACAGAAGTCAAACAAAAACCATGCAAAGGTGTACATAGCCTCTAAAATCCATAGCTTGCTCATAGTTGCTGCAAGATTTTTTGGCAGAACAGCTGCAAATTAGCTCCATTGAACCATGATGGGGCTAATCCCCATGTTGATGCTTTAGCCAATGAGTTTCAGCTGCAGATGTCTGCTGCAGAAATTTAGTCCAAAATCCACATTTGATTTGCCTAGGTCACATTTGTGCCATGTAAGCATGGGTAAAACAAGTTGTCCGGCAAATAAAGGATCTTTAATATAAGGGACAGAATGGGCTAACTGATCCCAAAAATAAAACCAACTGACTCAAAATATGAACAGTATTTTTCGCTTTATAAGACGCATTTTTTCCCCTCCAAAGTGGGGGAAAATGACCTTGTGTCTTATAAAGCGAATTGGAAACGCTCATTAGTATGCATTAGGTGCTAAGAGAGGGGAGTGAAGAGCTGCGAGCACTTCCTGTACTCTACCTCCCTGGGGCCACGCTGTGCTGTCCTTATCGCGTACAGTGTAAGGAAGTAGTGCGCGCATTGTGACCCGACACTGCACTCAGTCCAGAAAAGACAGGGGAGCGCAACTTCTGCAGAGACCGCCTGAAGATTTACAAACAACATCTCTGTTCTGTCTTCATACACGTTCACACAGTGTGCAGTCTGACATTCACTTTAAACCATTCCTGTCTTCCAAATAAGAGGACTGTTTTCTGTAGTCTAACTTGTTTATTGGTCAGCAGGATTGTGAATTGGTAAAACTACAAGAATACGAATGGCTTGTGTAAGTAAAGCATATAGAATAGCATGTACAATAAAACATTGACAGAGAAAGCAAATGTTCAAAATGGCTGCCTATACATAGAACTGCATGTCTAGCTAACAGAAATAACTCCCTGAGTGACACTTATACCTAGCTAAACAGCTCTGCATAATATAATGTCCCTGAAACAAGGTAGATCTCACTCACCAGATATACTTCCACAAGGATGGTGGAGTTTAAGAAGGAGAACTGCAAGGAACAGGCATGTTCACAGTGATGCCAACCTTTGCAGGGCTTTTGTCTTACAGGTAATGTCTGAGCTGTATGAACTATACAGGCTATAGCACAAAATAGCAACATCCAGGTGGAGAACCTGTTGAAGCAATGGGATTTGAGTTGGTGGTTCGAAGTCACTGTGCGTAGAGCAGATACTTCAGGTCGGATTTCTTCATCTGTTTCTGGGTCTACCAATTCTAATAAGATAAGATAAGATGCCTTTATTGTCACTGTACAATACAATGTAATACAATGTACAATACAATGAAATGTTGTTCGGAGCAATCTTAGATGCCATGGACAGAGGAACAAGAACTGACATTTAAACTAAAGCATTACACTAGAAAAAATAAATAAAAAATTGCACTAGAAAGCATTACTATTCACAGTTCACAGCATATACTGTATATAGCAAGAGCAAAGTAGGAAGTGCTTATGAGTATATATACACACTGATTCAGACACCACTGCAGACAAGAGATCATCATGGGTTCATGAATGCAGCAGTCACTTTCAGTCTGTGGTAGTTTCTATCCTAGGAAGGGGCAATAGTCTCTGAGCATTTAAGAGACTGATTGCTTTGGGGTAAAAGCTGTTCTTCAGCCTAGTGGTGCGGGCATGTAGACGCCTAACAGAGGGTAGGGGAATGAAAAGGCTGTGGCCGGGGTGAGTTGGATCCCCGCAGATAATTTTTGCCCTGTTGCTGCAGCGAGCAGTGAAGATGTCATCCAGTGTTGGTAACTGAGTACCAGTGATTCTGCCAGCCATTCTGATGATGCGCTTAAGGTTCTTCTTGTCCTCAGAAGAGCAGCCGGAGTACCACACTGTAATGCAGTATGTGATAACAGATTCTATGGTGCACCTGTAAAAATTGACTAGCAGCTGTTTTGGGAGTTGTGCTTTCTTCAGACTCCTCAGAAAATAAAGCCTCTGAAGGCCTTTTTTGGTAATTTCTGTTGTGTTTTTTATCCATGACAGGTCCTGACTAATATGAACTCCCAAGAATCTGAAACTTTTAACTATCTCCACGTTTCCACCATTAATGCTAATGGGATGGTGTCCATTTCGTTTCTTCTTCCTAAAATCCAGAATTAGCTCCTTTGTTTTCTTGGTATTGAGTAGGAGGTTGTTGTTCTTACTCCATCTCTCTAGGTTCTTAACCTCTTTCCTATGTGTCGGATCCGATGTTACAAGACGTTGAACAGTACAGGAACGCAGGACCCGTAAACCATGCTGTGTCTTTAAGGTGGCTCGGTGCTACGTATCTAGTCATGTGGTCTGCAGGATTATGCTGTATGGGCAAGTAGTGCCACTGTTTAGGACAAGTGGATCTCCTGATCCTTAGCACCCGATTGCAGACGTAGACATAAAAGCATGTGGTTTTGTTGCAGATAGATCATAGGACTACCTTGCTTTCCGTGTAAAACTCGACTTCATCGATTTCCAAGTTCATTCGAGAAGTTATAAGTTCAGCTAACTCCACTGCAAGCACAGCAGCGCAGAGCTCCAGTCTGGGTATCATGTGTTCGCGGAGTGGCGCCAGTTTGGTCCGGCTCATGACAAATCCTATATGGCATTGTTCTTTGACATCAATGGTCTGTAGGTATGCTATGGCAGCAATTGCCTTGACTGAACCATCGCAGAAGATATATAGTCTTTGCATCTTGACTTCAGTAGATGGCATGGAAGCATATGGTCTTGCTACATGAAGGCTGGTCAAAGCTTTGAGAGACTTCTTCCAACCTGTCCACAGGTCCTTTCTCTCCGTGCGAAGCGGATCATCCCAATCAGACATCTCTGTGGTGAAGTCTCTTAACATCATCTTACCTTGGATGGTAACAGGCGCTTTGAATCCCAGAGGATCATATAAGTTGTTTATGGTGGACAGGACTCCTCTGCGTGTGAAGGGCTTTTCTTCCTTGCTGATTTGGAAGGTGAATGTGTCTGCCTTTAAATCCCAGAGAAAACCGAGGCTCCGTTGCATTCGAAGGGAGTAGGTGCTAAGATCCAAGTCCTTTAGATCACTTGAATGGTCTTGGGGTGAGAAGGCTTCCATTAACTCACAGCTGTTGGAGGCGATTTTGTGCAACCTCAAAGTGGATAACCCTACCAATAACAGTTGCAAGAAGAAATGATATAGGAAAGAAGGGCACTCTTAAATCTGGTGCTTTATATATAAAAAAAAAATTGTCTAAAGGTATTTTATTCAAAAACGGGTTTATTTATATATGATATCTCTTAATGTACAAAATTATTTAAAAACATATATAAAAGACGTGTTTGTAAAAAATAATAATAATAAAAAAGATAAATCCAGCTATTTGTCTGTCTATATCCTTATTTTTGGCACAGAATCTGCCTATAGTGTTGTAATTGCCAGTAGTGTTTCCAGGTGATCAATAATAATTTATAAGGATATAGATAGAGTACATTACCATCACAATACACATAGTCAAATGTTTTGCTAAGTACAAGAGATTTTTGCTGAGTACAAGAAATTCCTGCTGAATACAAAAGACTTTTACTGGATACATAGAAAAAAAGAAAAGTTTATCAGTGTCTATCCTAATGTTTAGGCACAAATCGGCCTGCTGTGTTATAATTGCCGTTAGTTACTCCAGGTACTCAGTAGAGGTTTGTTGAAACATAGAGTATGTGTTGTTATATTACACAAGTAGCAATTCACAATGTTATCCAGTGTAATCCGTATAAGTAACTTTAGGTAGTAATTAGTGTCAATATCTGGCTCAGTATCAGTTGTACTTGTATCTTTATGGTTGTACACTGTATCCTCCTCAGAGTCCGTTCCAAATATGCATAGCAATCCTTTGTCAAATATAATGTCTATAATAGGACAGTCCTTAATCAACAGTATTAGTAAATTTTGGGGCTTGTATATGTCCAGAGGTGTTCTGTCATTCAGAGCAAGCATGGATCGCGGTATCTTTAGTGTGTATGTTTGCCTTGCTGATCTCGGCGTCCCACGTGTTCTCGGAGTGCCGGCCCCTTCTCCTCGCCGCTGCTTGATTGCTTAAAGTGCCGGGGTGCTCCTGTTTGTCACTCACCAGATATACTTGCACAAAGAAGGTGGAGTTTAAGAAGGAGAACTGCAAGGAACAGCTTTGCTGATGTCCTGTAGTCTGAAGACTGGGGCTTCTCCTTCCCAGAATGCCTTGCACTACCCACAATGCCTAGCACCTCCCACAAAGCAATAATCTTTATTAACAAGAAAACAAGGTGCAATACATTTTTACCACCGCTAGATGGTGCTGTTAACTACTGTATTTTTCGCCCTATAAGACGCACTTCCCCACCCCCAAAATTGGGGGGGAAATGGCAGTGCGTCTTATGGGGTGAATGCCTCCGTTTTATACTGATACACCGCCGACCGCATGTTGCACAGCGCGGTCGAAGGTGTATTAGCGAGGAGGGGCTAGCATTTTGTTTTGTAATGGCAGTGGGGCTGGTGCAGTTACTGTATTCTATTGCACCGGGCTCCGCTCACTGTACTATTATATCTAACTGCAGGCAATGTTTAACTATAGAATATCTTCAATCCAGCAGCCTGTACTTACGTCCGTAGCAGGCAGGAGGCTGGGCGGGCACTGGCAGCGTAACTCACTACGTCACGCGCCTGCTCCGCCCACTTTATGACTGAAGCAGGCGGCGCGGGCGCGTGACGTAGTGAGTTACGCTGCCAGTGCCCGCCTAGCCTCCTGCCTGCTATGGTCGTAAGTACAGGCTGCAGGATTGAAGATATTCTATAGTTAAACATTGCCTGCAGTTAGATACGATTAGTACAGTGAGCGGGGCCCGGTGCAATAGAATACAATGACTGCACTGGTCCCTGCTGCCATTACAAAAATACTGTAGATGCCAGCCCCCACCCCCTGTATTGGGGGTCATTCACAATACACAGGGACACTGTTATGGGGGGATCTGTGGATGACACATAGCATAGGATGCTATTTATCTGTCATCCACAGATTCCCCCCCATAGCAGTGTCATGCCATCCACAGATCTTCCCATAACAGTGCCATCCACAGATGCCCCCATAACAGTGCCATCCACAGACCCCCATAAGGGTGTCAGCCACAGACCCCCATAAGGGTGTCAGCCACAGACCCCCATAAGGGTGTCAGCCACAGACCCCCATAAGGGTTTCAGCCACAGATCCCCCATAATAGTGTCAGCCACAGACCCCCATAACAGTGCGTCATCCACAGATCTCCCATAATAGTGTCATTTACAGGCCACCATTAGTTCAAAGCCCACCAAAAACACCCCTTTTGGTTCAAAATATTTTTTTTCTTATTTTCCTCCTGCGTCTTATGGGCGAAAAATACGGTAATAACTACAGGAATACAGAAATTGCAGCAGAATAAATTAGAAATGAAATAGATGTGAACTGAAATGAATCTCTCTCTGCTGGAGGCAGAACAATCTCATAGCAACCATCAGTGAAAAACGCATTGTATCCGAATTATATACTTATGCAATGCATTTTTCACTGAAGCCCCATTTACTTCTATGAGGCCACGACTGCGTGAAAAATGGAGAATATAGAACATTCTGTAATTCTCGCGCTCCCGTGGAAGAGGCCTAAAAGTTTATTAATAAATCTGCAACTGGGTGTTACTGGTAAGGGGGTGTTCCTGCACAGTCTGACACTGTCCAATCATTGCTGCCAGTGTGAGACTGTACAAGGACACCCCCCAACTGGTAACATTCAGCTGCAGAGTCATTAATGCAATTCTAGTAGCAATAACTGAGGAACAGAACAAGATGGACTTGTAAGAAAAGATGCTAGATAATCGTTATTACATTGGGAATGAAAGTAATTACTAACACAGACATGCCAGGATCGCTGGCGGCGGTTTTGTAAGTTTGAAAAGAGCCGGTTACGAAGAACGTTTATTTTTTTAAAAACCTACTAAGGTTACTCGACTTACATTTAATTAGGCTCTACACTGAATATGCTTTAAATAGCAGAATTATTAGACTAGTGACCCACTTGTTCATGGCCTGTACAACTTAGTGAATTTTTTAGCTCTATATATAATTGGAAAGTAATTATTGTAAGAAATTGCGCAGTGTTATTAAAGCGATCCTCCAGCCTCCCCCTGGCTAAGGTTCATTTCAGTATATATTTAGCAAAGTGGACTTCAATCCGAACATCAGGGAAAATGCAATTCGCCGTGAAGCCGAATTTCCTCATACTTCATGGTAACAAATAAATTTTCCCTAAAATAGCAGTAAAACAAAAATAAATCATACTCGCGTCATCCATTTGCGCACGAAGAGTCCTCTGCGACCATCTTGATTGAAGATCCCGCGCAAAATCTTGTGCACGGGGACGTATGACATCACCACCCGAGGCAGCATGATGATGTCATCATGCACCGCACAAGATTTTTCCGCTAGATCTTCACGCAAGATGGCCCCGGAGGACTCTTCGTGATCAAACGGTTAAGGTGTGTATTTAATTTAATTTTTTTTAACAGCCCTCAATGGTCATCTCAGATGCCGCAATCAGCGATGAATGCGGCATCTGAGGGGTTAAATGAAGGGGGGGCACCAATCGCCTTTCTTTGTCATTGCACCGACTACTCACAAAGAAATGAGCTTCGTAAGAAAGTAATTCGTCACAAAGCGAATTTCTTAGTGAAATTTGGCGAAGCAGCCAAATCAAAGTTTTGAGGACTTCGCTCATCTCCATTTATAAGCATTCTGCTCTTGCTGTAGGGAAATTCTGCTCTCTGTGCTCTACATGAGTAGATTATTGAAAAATCGTGAAATCAAGTGAAAGTGATCAATTATCGAGTAATGTAAAAAATCTGTAATTTCAGTTTTTTGGGGTGTTGATATTACTGCGTTCATTGTGCGTTAAAAATGACCTGACATCTTTATCCTGCAGGTCAATACAATTACGGTGATACCAGATTTGTACAGTTTTCATTTTGTTTTACTACTTTTGAAAAAATCGAAATGTTCTTTGCACCGCCGTTTTATGACAGCCTTAATCAAAACCAAAGTTCCGTCCAGAAAACTGAATGAGGGCTTGATCATGGTTATTCAATTCATTTTATTTTATTTGTATTTTTTTTGGGGGGGGGGATGCAGCAAGCCGATTAAAAATTGCATGTTTTTAATCAATTTTTTATTTTTTTTTATTTTTGCGGTGTACACTGTGCATGAAATTTTTTTTTTTTAAAGAACAGCTAAGGAGCAAGAGCTGAGGAAAATAAATAGCAGATACCGTAATCATCCTTAAAGGGATTCTATCAGCAAGATTTTCGATATAGAGCTGTTCATATCATCCTATCAGTCTCCATTATCTAATTAAAAATATACTAGTTTTATCCCCACCTGTCCATTCATTTTTTATAAAAATTGGTTTTATTTATATGCTAATTACCTTCCTAACGTGCCCAAGGGGCTGTCCCTCCAGCTGTTTGTGCCCAGACGCGCCCCTGATCTCGTAGCCCAGCGCCTCCCACTGCTAATTATTCACTCCCCTCATCGTCGATGGTGCGCTGTAATTTCGCGCATGCGCCTAAACTTTAGGTTGTCTAGCTTGCTAGTACCCTGTGTAGATGTGTTGTTTGTCTGCTCCTGTATAGCAGGTTAACATTTTTAGGACTAGCCTTAAGTCAAACCAGTTGGTTGGTGCAGTGGTTCCACCGCACTACCCATAATACCGGTATAGTCATGGACAAACAGGAGCTTCTGCTGTTAAAAGACCTCTCAAACATACTTAGATACTTGAAAAGTATATTTCATAATGAATAACTACAATTGGAAACCATATATTTTCCTTTTAATTTGTGCCTCTTTTCTCAGAGTAAGGCTCCATTCAGACATCCGTAGAATGTGTCCGCACCCGTTCCGCAATTATCCAGAACGGGTGCGGACCCATTCATTCTCTATCGGGCAGGAATGGATGCGGACAGCACACAGTGTGCTGTCCGCATCCACATTTCCGGAGTGCGGCCATGAACTTCCAGTCCGCGGCTCGGGAAAAAAATAGAACATGCCCTATTCTTGTCCGCAATAGCGGTCAAGAATAGGCAGTTCTATGGGGGTGCCGTTCTGGTGTATTGCGGATCCGCAATACACTACGGACATGTGAATGGACCCTCAAGGTGTCTGATTTTTATTTTCTGCATTAGTCATGGGATGACGTCTATTAATTTGTTTATAGGGAAGCAGGAAGTTGTTTAACGTTTTCACTATCTTTATGGCTGTAATATAATAAGGGGGAAGGTTCCCGGTTGGATGATCTTTGAGATATTCACCTACACAATGTTCCATTTCCCTTTTAAAGCTGAATTCCATCAAATAGTTTTTCACCATAAATAATTCATTACTTCAAAATTTTATAAACAGTATTACCTTTGTTGCTGCACACCGTGCTCCAGTGTGAGAGATTTGTCATCTCTTAGATGCTACAGCAATGCAAATTCTGCTCATTTAACCCTCTTTCTTCTGGAAAGTAAGGCTCTCCTATTCTGCAGCACAGTTGTCTGATATGGTGCATTCAATACATTCTCCTAGATTGTGCTCAAAAGAAACCTGCTCGTATAAAGGATTCTTGAAGGTAATGTGGCAGCTCATTGACAACAGATGGTCAAGCACTAGGTGATTGCTGGAAATTAGGTCAAGGTGCTGGCACGTTGCCGTCTAGGTGCTTATGATTGCTGAGAAATAAGTTATTGGATGTGCGGTATAGCGTATATAGTAACCAGCAGTGCAGTTTTACTAGCGCAGACTGAATGCAGTTCTCTCTGTAATCTGCTAAATGATCCAAATGTAGGCTTTCTAGGCATCAACCACACCCTATGAGACGTACATGTATTATATCTCCTAGACAATGACAGCCCCTTATAATACCATAAAATATCAAATAAAATAACACATTAAAATCCATGTGCCTCATTTTCAGTATAAATGAACCAAACCAACTAGCAATTGCTAGAGAATCAGAGATCATATAGTACATGACAGTCTCTAACAAACTGTCCCTTGCATGGATCCAGAGATCTCCCCATTCATTGCTGCAATTACTCTGCTAGATTTATTTCAAGCTGAAAGCCCGGGGTGGTGGTGGGGGGGGTCTTTTCTTAGGTGGTGAGCCCTTTCTGCTGCAGCTCGTGGCAGTAGAAGGATGGTAAGAAGCAAGTGCTTCCATCTCGGTGAGCTGAATAATTTTTTTTTTGAAAAAGAGCAAACAGAAGGTGGTGCTGTACAGATGGATTTCAGTGAATAACTTGGCGGCTATATAAAAGTTTTAATTACATGCAATTACAAAAGTATTCAGATCCGGGTGCTGGTTTGAAAAATATAGAATATTTATCGTGCGATAACCCCTTTAAAGTTTCATGAACAACTGATATCAGTATTAGCATTGGATGGCTGTGGCATTGGGCTGATGGCGCTGGCTGGGGGACATGATGATGGTGGCAACTGGCAATGGCATGGGGCTGATGGCACTGGCTGGGGGACATGATGATGGTGGCAATGGTATGGGCTGATGGCGCTGGCTGGGGACATGATGATGGTGGGAATGGCATGGGGCTGATGGTGCTGGCGGGGGGACATGGATGATATGGCAATGGCATGGGGCTGATGGCGCTGGCTGTGGGATATGATGATGGTGGCAACAATGGCATGGGGCTGATGGCGCTGGCTGAGGCACATGGATGATGATGGCAATGACATGGGGCTGATGGTGCTGGCTGGGGGACATGGATGATGGCAATGGCATGGGGCTGAAGGCCCTGACTGGGGGACATGGATGATATGGCAATGGCATGGGGCTGATGGTGCTGGCTGTGGGACATAATGATGGTGGCAAATTGGCAAAGGCATGGGACTGATGGCTCTGGCTAGGGGACATGGATGATGATGGCCATGTAATTTGTATACATACAGAAGAAAATAATATATCGTTATATCGCACATGCTTCAAATTATACCGCGATATAGATTTTAGGCCATATCGCCCAGCCCTACACTGTACTCAGTGATGCAGGTCTGTGACGCCTTTCACTGTTACTGCACATAAGTGCTGAGGAACAGATGGCTTACCCAGTACCCGATGTGTGTTGTGTTGAAACTCAGATTCATACTGCATGACTCAAATATATGTTACTGAGTAAGGGGACAGGGGCCCCAAAACGCGTCTGTTCATATAATTAATGAATTGCATCTAGTAGCACCCTTTGGAGTTTCTGTCTTTTCCGTCAGACCAGGAGCTGACAGGCTCCTTATCTCTGATCTCTGACCTCCTACGGTATATACTCATTACACCACGCAACAACAAAAAAAATTTTGCTCTGTAACTGGGCAAAAAACATTTGTCCTATACTACTTTGAGTGTGGGGATTACAAATCCGAAGTCAGAATTGTTGTAACATGTCACGAAATTTTACTATGCATAATTATGCCTAAATGATTGCAGACTGCTAGCAATTCATTTATAACTTCTAGAAGGAATAATAAAAGAATGACACAACATAGAGCCATAAGAATAGCTGCTCCAGAATTGTTATTACATGGCGAATGCATGAAGGTATTAAAACAGGCATGTTAGGAGTGGTGAACGGTCTTCACAATCTCTATCTATACATATCTAGCTAATGCTAGTTGGTTTGATTTATTTATCATGAAAACAGCAGCGGATTGGCCATAGACTTTACAGGGAAACTTCCTCCTGGGACCTCCTCACAGCTGGCTAGTGGAAGTTTCTGGGGATGTATTTTGTGCTGTTGGCAGTATTTTGTGATGGACTGTGGTATTTGGCTCTGTTGGGGTGGTATAATGTACCACAATATGGTATTGCTGGACCTGCCTTCCATCAATTTGGACCCGACTGCAAAATAGGGCCACTTTTATTATTTTTTTCCAGGACCACTTTAAGTTCCCAGTCTGCCCCTGGCTAAAAATACTACCACTTAGATTTTAATGTGTTACTTTTTTTTTTATTTTGTCATTGTCTAGGAGGTGTAATAAATTTCTGTCTAGAAATATAGGGTGTGGTTCATGCATAGAGAGCCTAAATTTGGTTCACATTCTCTTAAATTCTTTTAACCCCAGAGGTACATGGTGCAGTAATGCACTCGGCATAAACCAGCCAATTCTAGTATTTTGGTGAGCTGCCTATTAATGTATATTTTTGCAATTTGCTAAATGACTTAAAGGGGTTGTGCAGGGGTTTTATATAGATGACCTATCGTCAGAATAGGTCATCAGTATCTGATCGGCTGGAGTCCTACATCCAGCACCCTGCCAATCAGCTGTTTGAAGAGGAGTTGGCGCTCCATGCACTGTGTCTTCTTCATTACACTGCTCGTTGGCTCGGAAGTGAGTACAGGTATACTTGTAATTACACTACGCCACCACTGCAAGGGAGAAGATGTGTAGTGTAATGAACAGGAAGCAGCACCTTCTCCTCCTCAGACAGCTGACCCCTGCCGATCTAATATTGATGACCTCTCCTAATGATCATTACCGGCTTAGTCAGTGAACAGTGCCAATCAGTATTTATGTCTTGGGTCTATACATAAACTTTTGACTAGTATGTGTGAAATGGCGTATAAAGTCATTATGGCCTGACAGCTGCAGCAGTTCTGTTGTAGGGAGATGCTGACAAAAAAGCAAGGTAGCTTTTCTGTTGGGAATCTTTACATGCTACAGAGTAGATTAACATAGGGAATCAATATTGTAATTAAATGTTAGTGAGGGGCTATCCATTTTGTATTCTTTTCTAGTCTTTTTAGCAGCAGCACTCTAGTGACAGACCATTATCTCATCTATCCACTTTAATTTTATTGCTTCTGACATTACTTGGATCAGCTAAGCTACATCTGTAAATGTTTTGTATTCACTCTCCACGAAAGGTATTTTTCCGTCATTGCTCCATAGGGAAAAACAATACAAGCTAGACCAAAGACACCCATCTGTAGATAGCTGTTCTGGGTACTTGCCCCATATTAGTACATAATAGAAAACCTAACATGTCCTCATTGTGTCTTTCCTACCGTCCTCTTCATCCCATTATCTTTCATACTAAAACATCTATACTCTACTAAGCCAGTTTTCTTGATACTGGTAGACACCACCATAATCTCCTACTCCTAGTTGTATACACATTCCTGGTCAGACACCACCATGATCTACTACTTCTAAATGTACACAGGGTCCTGGTCAGACATCACAATGATCTATTACTCCAGGTTTTACAGAAGATCCTGCCGATTCTGAATAATTCAGGTTTCCTAAATAAGTGTATTGCATTTAGTACTCTACTGTAAACCATGTAGCATGACTCAAAGGTCACTGTGACCTGAGGAAATGTAAAATTAAGCTCATGGCCCTTAACTGGAATGCGGACATATTTATTTCCCAGCATTGTTCTTGGAGGTTTTCCAAATTACCTGAGTCTCTTACTCTAAAAGTAATATAGTCTACAAGCCTAAGATCTCCAGTGTAATTTGGTAGTTATTTCAGAGGTTATTGGAGGCACTGTTTTTCAAAGATCTGCACTTAGTTATTCATCTATAATAGGAGTCATCTTGTAGCTTTTTAATCTGGATACTTTATAAGCTCTGAGCAAATGTGCTTGTGGCTGTCTGCCCTTTGTATGTCCAGCCATACCACAAAGTTTGTGATGTGATTACTGTTCATGACTAATGTCGGCCATAAAATGTAAGACCAGGATAAAGATGTTCCATTTAATAACTGAGAAATGTTTGCCCATTTATAGTATTGATTGACTATTTCACTGCAGGTTGATTGCAAACTATTTCTGAAATGGAAACCCCAGGAGAAGTCGTCAATAGTTTTTTTTTGCTGTCTTCACTGTACCCTGCTGATACCAGCAGTATGTAATCATCATCACTAAGCAACATTCCCCAGCAAGTCCAAGAATGAACCTATACTTATCTGCACATCTGATATAGAACCAGCTGAATATGTCACACAACAATGATGTTAAGTCAGTATATTTGTGAATATTAAAGGGAACCTGTCACGGGGATTTTGTGTATAGAGCTGAGGACATGGGTTGCTAGATGGCCGCTAGCACATCCGCAATACCCAGTCCCCATAGCTCTGTGTGCTTTTATTGTGTAAAAATAACGATTTGATACACATGCAAATTAACCTGAGATGAGACCTGTCTCTGACTCATCTCAGGGACAGGACTCATCTCAGGTTAATTTGCATGTGTATCAAATCGTTTTTTTTACACAATAAAAGCACACAGAGATTTGGGGACTGGATATTGCGGATGTGCTAGCGGCCATCTAGCAACCCATGTCCTCAGCTCTATACACAAAATCCCTTTAAGCAACATTCCTGTATCTGATGTATTATCTAAGAGCATAAGACCAGGTTAAGATGCTAGTGCAAGTTGGAAAAAGATAAGAAGCTTGGAAAATTCATGCAGATGTATTATAATTTAATATTTTTCGTCTTGGTCATAAAACCAAACACATCTAATATAATAAAGAATTGTCTAGGTAATTGGATTTTACATATTTACATACTTGAGATAATGGTCACATTGCAGGAATTTGTACAAACACCAGCAACATGCCAGACTGAAATGGCCAACTAGGGATTTATTTTTATATTTTTTAACTGACACTAGTTTTTGAGCACAATGGTAAATGGTGGGCTGAATTTGGCTGGTTATGCCATACTTATGCAGTTTTGGCATGACATGGCATAACAAGAGCCAAAATTTCCCAGTAGACAATCACATTTTTGTCCCACAAGAATCTGCCATCACCCATCGTGAACGATCGCTTGCGCTTGTTTTTCAAATTAAAATTATCTAAAACAGCCAAACTGGCTATTTCAGTTGGCTTTATTCTCATGTATCTGGCCAGCTTTAGGCCATTAAGTTCAACCATTTTAAACTTACAAAGTCAGTTGGACCGGGTTGAAGACCCCAAAACACAAAGACCCATTTCAGTAAAAAAAAAAATCCTTCTTGACCCCTGCTGGCAATCAGACAGATCCCTCGATCAACATTCTATATTAATGCCATTAACCATGTAGCGGCATGACGTAGCGACGTTGACGTGCCGCGCGCCCGCTCTTGGGCGCTCCCTCTTTCTCCCCACCCCCTCATGACATCTAGCGTTGATTTGGCACACCAAGGTGGTCCTGTGTACTGGGGCCGGCCGGTATTGGATAAAGGGTCGCTTCAGAGAGACGCTTCAGTGCCGCGGCAATAGGTGGCAAAGCTGCCGGGACCTGAGTACTGGCAACGCAGATATGGCTGGCGCTGCAAAGGTTAGGCGCTGGTGATTAGATCCGAGTAATCACATTGGTCAAAGCGTATGATCGGAACTTCAGTGGCTGGGCGCCGGCGCAGGACATTATTTGAAACATTGCAAACCTTGAAAGATCCCGCTTCTGCTTTGCTCCGGGCTTGGGGAACCCCGCTACATGCTGGAGGAGCGTATGGAAGATGTGCTTGACCCCATATAAGCCTGCAGATAATGGCCCGGAGAGTTAGGGCTGAAGAGTGGTGAGACTAAACTATCCTTTTCTTTTGTTGGCTCATACATTACCCTGCTAATCCCTTACTAACACTGCATAAAGAGCTGGAGAAGATGTTGGGATAGGGGACAACCTGCGATGGTGGAATGAGGCCGACTGGGATTTGCCTAACTCTTGGCCTACATATTCATTGCATGCGGACTTCAGGAATCCAATTGGGTCACTAACTCTCTAACCCATTAAATCTTCAATTCCAACTCACCCACCGTTTAATATATTCTATGTGTTCCAGTTTTTTGTTTCTCCTCTCTGACTCGGCTGTAGAGATAATTAAACCCGACCAGCAAGCCGTTGATAATGTTCAGTACTATCGTGTATTGTGAACTTGTGACTGTGGCTTGCTAACCCTTCTCTGTATACCTAAGTGATTGCCCAGGACTGACCAGTGGCCAGCTTGCTAACTTCTGGCTACAACTTGTGCAGAGGAACTATCTGATTTTGTGTCGTCTTTCCAAATATTGTATATATACAATAAGTGTCGATCGCAAAATTATGCCACCTAAATACAACAGGAAATCGGTGGGGACTGTCTCCCCAAAAGGTGTGGGGGAAAATCAGCCCCCAAGCGAGAATGGAAAAATATCTTAAATCTCCGACATCTAAGACTAGAGGGGGCAGAAAACTTTAGCTTCAGTAGAAGGTGGGGAGGACCCAGTCTATCGGATGGAGAAAATAACGGCAAGGGTTAATGATACGCATGAAGATCATCTAGATATGATAGATAAGAAGTTAGAGGATATATTGGGAGTGGTTAAGACCACTAATCAATTGGTGGTAGACATAGCCGCGACAGTGACTTCACTACAGGTCGACATTACATTAATTAAGGACGACATGAATACAATTAGGTCAAAGGTTAAAGTTGTTGAAATAAAGCTAGGTGGAGTTAAAATGGACTATGTTAATATGCGCAAAAAGGTAGAAGAACTTGACCAAGATCGCATGAGGTTAAGGGTGAAGTTGACCGATCTGGAGGACAGATCTCGCAGATACAATCGGTGATTAATAGGTTTTCCCGAAGGGGCGGAGAAGGAGGACCCTGCTGGGTTCCTACAAAAATGGCTTATACAACTGTTGGGGCCCAACCATGGTTCGCCTTTGTTCTGTGTAGAACGGGCCCATAGAATTCCATCAAAAAAGCGGGCCCTCTTGGCTAAAATGTTAAGCTCTAATGATAGGGATTGTGTCCTCAGGCGCAAAAGAGAACTGCAGGAGATTGAGTACAATGGTAGTCAGATCCAGACACGCAAAATAAAAGGAGAGAATATCATGCAATTAAAAAAAGACTGCAGGCTGCTAGTATTAAATATTCTATGATATATCCCGCAAAACTAAGAATTATTTATAGGGACTCTAAGTTTTTTTGTTAAGCCTGCAGACACCCTTGAATGGTTGGATTCAGTGGGTATATAGGAAATAATTGTGTGCTTTTTTTTTTTTTTAGGTTTGGCGCTGGGGGGTTTGGGGTGGGGGGGTGAGCCAAAGTGGGTGGGGTGTAATGGAAGAGGTTGACGAAGTTGTATTCTCTTGTGAACCATGTTGAGGGGTTGGGATGGGGGTTCGGAGGATGGGGAGGGCACGGTTGTCATCACTGGGCAGAATGCAACCCCCCCACAGAACGCAACTCTGAATGAGTCATAAAGTTCTAACATGGAATATACGTGGGTTGGCGGACAAAACTAAGAGAGGCGATAGGGGAACTACCTGTCCTATAAGTATGATGCTTCAGAAAGTTTGGAACAAGACGAGAGTAATTTTGAAGGTCACTCACGCGTTACATTTCACCCCTCTATGGGATAATAAAATTTGAAAGGAATTTCTGGAATTAAATGAAAATAGTTATTGGAGTTGGAGAGGTATCACTAAGGTTTCTCACATTTGCACATTAGGTAAATTAAAACTCATATTGGAACTTTATTTTAGACACGGCTAATACGGTTTTAAGTCGATTTATATATGCTCAACTTAAACGCGCTTTTGATTACATGAGTAATAAACCATTTTTTTAGATGCTTGCTCAACCATTTGGGAATTTTTGTTTCACTTCTTTAGGTAATAAACTCAAAATGTCACAAATTTATGTTAGATTACAAAAAGAACTAGTGAAGGTCACAAAGTTTAAAATTGCGGTAAAATGGGAGGTGGATTTAGGGAGGAGTAATTCACTTCAGTGGGGAGAAATCTATCAAAATATTTCAAAAGCCTTGATCTCTAGTCATCTTAGGTTAACACAGTATAAAATAGTGCATCGATTATATTACACGTTTTCTAAAAAATTAGAACCCGCGATTGAGTTTGCCATATTAGGTACACTCTCCTTGGATAGAAATATAACAAAAATCGATCTGCTCTTTTGTTTAAAGGGGTTACTAATTGCCAAAATTTTGATTATCAAGGGCTGGGGATCGGATAAGCCCCCTGCTCTTGAAGAATGGAAAAACTATATGTGTAGAATAAAGGAATTCAAATGTATTAAATTGTAAAGCGGGAAAACAACTGAGTTTATGGGAAAAGGTATGGACTGGGTGGTATTGAGAGGCTCTTATGGTACAGACCCTTTTGTGAGGGACAGATCTGGGCTTGTGCCGCACTGTTCCCAGGATGACAACCGTGAAGGGTGGGAGGGGCGGGGTGGGGTTGTCGTGGGGGGGGGGGGGGGGAGATGAATATATTTTATGTATTTGATATTTCAATGTGTCATTTATTTATTTATTTATTTTCTCTTATTTTTATTGTATATATATATATATATGTAGACATTGAAATGTTTTGTATATCTGTATCTTTATGGAAAAAACAATAAAGAATATATATTAAAAAAAAAAAAAAAAACAAGTTGTGTTTTACAAGCAGAATATCAAACCTCTTCTTTTAAGCTAATCACTTTCAGTCATCACCATATCCTGTGAGAACATGTTCCATAACGTAATGGTTTGGCCAGTAAGGTAATGCTTTTGAATTTTTTGACAAAGATCATTCTTTAGATGATATGCCTGAAGTAAAAGTGCCATCTAGGAATTACAGTTTATGGCCAACTTTCCTTTGTGATTGCTGAGGAAAAGCGTAGCATTGTACTACTACACATTCACTACATACAAACACTATTTCTTTTTTTATCTATGCTTTTATTGATGCATTTTTAAATGTAATCAGTACAGATTTTATAAGGGAATTGAGATTGAGTGATCAATGTAGGACGTGAGGGATAAGGAGAGGAGTCTGATAAGTGAAGAAAGAGGCATTTTTCTGTAATAAGTTATGTTACAGAGTTTCTTATAACTACTTGCGCTATAACTTTTTTTGGGAAAAACTTGATGAAAATTATGGTAACAAACATCCTTACTTTTCCATATGGCTGGGTGACACCACTAATAAGCAGTATAGCTGTATGTGGGCCTACTAAATCTCAGATCACAGTGCAAAATAGTTGCACAGTGAAGCCATAATTATGCTGGCAAATTACAAGGCAATGATGTAATTTTGGTGGAATTGCCTATTAATAAGTGGTGCTGGTAAATGGAAATTGACCACTAATTGGTTGTTAATGTGCTTAGAAAGTTTAAAACACGTTGGAAAAAACGCTGGTTTAAAGACAATAAATGACAAAGGCTTCTTCAGCGTCTGAGCAAACTTAATTAGTCGCATTATTTGGATTTTAATTAGTGAAGATACACTGAAGCTTAAAGTTAGTAAAACTAATAGCATTTATCGAGTAAAAGGTCAAATACTTTTCAGTCGATGTCTGGTTTCTACAATGTAACCATGTCGTTCTCAGCGTGCAGAAGCTTTTGAACTAAAGGAACCCATTTTCCAAAGCCGCAATGCGTGATGTCTCTTAGAATAACAGCAAAACACGTCTTCTGATACTTGTCTGGTCTGCTGCCTTGGAAATGTCATGGCACAAATAGCTGGACTCATCTATCACATCTTCGTGTCTGCTGAATTGGAATATAAGCCATTAAAGGTCTGACTTATGGGAACAACGCATCTTTTACTCCTCATCCATTATTGTGTTATTATAACACAATCAGGCTTATTTCAGTTTCTTGACACTGTGCCAAAGCTAGTCGGGCGCAGGAATTTTATTAGCTTTATAAAGTTATTAATAATAATCAGTTCTACAGGTCTGAAATACAAGCAGACACAATTAGAGCTTGTCTTAGACATAGCCAAGAGCCACTCCCGTATTGAAATGCTGGAGCAAAAGCAACGTCATCTCTAGAAGAGTCGATCCATGTGTAGAAATTCACATATTGTACATTTGTGCAAAGATCTATATTATTTTTATTTGTACAGTTGATTACCATAATGCGATTAATTTTGTTAGCATGCAAACCACTATAGATTATATAGCGTTTAGTCATACATGGTCATGACGGGCACAATTTATTGGTTATGCCGGAGGTTATTCTAAAGCAGTCCATCTGCTTGTATACAGTTATGTGCTATAAAGTAATGCTTTTAGGGACGAATAGCTCTGTAATAAGATGTGTGATGGTGCATGCCACAGTTTCTATATGCCTTTGTATGAAATTGAAGCTGTAAATAAACATTAGAGGTCTGTAAAAGTCTATGAGCGCTCTGTTACTTCTTTGTAAAACCTGGTTGTAGAAAACCATTAGGCCATGTTCACACAGCAGAATCTGAGTTTGAATAATCTAAGGGAGATCTAAAGGAGAATCTGCAGCAGAAATCTGACATAAACCCTTGGATTCAGATATGCACCTGGTAATCCGCCAGCTTTTCAGCGTGGAATCTGCTTCGGTAAATGACCTGTCACTTATTTTTTTCCTTGACATTGATTTCTAAACTGCATGAAAACATAATTTGCGGTTTGAACAGCAGTTATGATTTCTCAATGCAGTTTGCGGGCAGATTTTGGAGTTGTGTGAACATATGTGTATTTACGTCTTATGGTGTTCTCTCTCTCTAATCATGCACCACATTGTAGCTCACTATTTTCAAGATCTCTGGTTGTTGTCAGTGAAGTAAAATATTCTTGTTTACATCTAAAGGATAGAAGCTCCAACAAAATCAGTATATCCCAGTAGCACATCAGATCAGGTTTCATCCGTATTTTGTTTTACAAAGTGAAAAATATATATTTTTTTCTTTCTTGCAAATGAAATTCAATAAAAAAAAATTTCAAGCAACTTTTTGGGTGTCATTTTTTAGTCACACAGCACTTTTGTCATTGACCTGAAGATATCTGGACTACCGCTTGCCAAACAGTGTGGACCCCTTAGTGACCACCCATACGCCTTTTTACGGCGGTAACTAAGGGGCCTTAGGCTGGGCTGTCTTTTTTTTTTTTTGGTCCCCCGTGCAGCGGGGTGTTTGGACCCAGATCTCACATTAGAGCCGCGGCCCTGCTTTAACAGCCCGGACTGGCAGGAGTGCCGATCCGGGCTGTTTAACACTTTACATGCCCGCCACATGTAAACTGCTGACAGAGGGAGCGGACTCCCTTTGTCACCCCACAAATGCGATCACGGGGTTCCGATGTGTGTGTGAAGGCTGGCAGGGGTCGGATGTTAGGCCCCAGACCAGCCTTCAGTAATTTCAAGCAGGCCGCGCCTCTCTGGCGCAGCCTGGTGGTCAATGTTAGAATAGCATTGCCATTAAAATGCAATACACTATAGGGATAGTGAATTGCATTTTAAACGCAATCAAAATACTGTCTGTTATAGTCCCCTTGTGGGACTATTAAGTGGTAAAGAAAAAAAAACACATTTATAAAATAAAAAAAATTACGCTTTTTTTTCCCATTGAAAATATCCTTTTAATGAAAAAGAATGCACAAAAAAAATCTCCCCTATGTGTTTTGTATTGCCGCGTCTGTAACGACCCGGACTACATAAATATCACATAAATTATCCCCTACGGTGAACGCAGTAAAAAACAAACAAAAACAAAACAAAACAGAATTGCTAATTTATTCTTTTTTTTATATTCAAATATTTTATTGTTATAATACAAAAATTTAAATCCATGTTACATATTGATATTATAAATTCCATAAATCCGCCAATTCTAATCTGTGGACATAATTGACAATAATTTCATGCAAATATCCATAGTAATGTCAATATTTGAAAATCAAAAGGAGGTCTCCTACTGGGGAGGGTAACAGGACTCACCCGACATCCAAAGCTTAATGAAGCAGATGGACAAAGCAACCCATTTAGCCCAGGTTCTCCATAAGCTGCAGGGATAAGAGGCCTGAAATCCAAACAGCCGCCCAGCAGCGAGCGCCACTCGCGCACGCCCTCCCCCCGACACGGGTAAGTACGAACAGAGGGATTGGCACTCATGTGGCCGATCGCTTGATGCTCACATACTGCCTAAAGGCGAGCTTGCAGCGATCTTTAGTCGCAAGCATTTGATAAAGCAAAAGCCGGAGAGGGGGGTCCAGCAGTCTTTTACCACAGTGGTGGAAACCCACTCGTATATTTTACTGCCTCATCCCCATATGATTAAGTCAACTATCCATAACATGGTTCGCCGTACTTCGCGTTTATTCACATTGATATTTCGTGCGGCAGAGAACTCGAGACGAGTGTCACTCGGCAGTTAAAGAGGATATAAACAAAAAACAGAGCCAGAGACCTGCTCTGTCTCTTTAAAGGAGCACATAGTAGCGCGCCCACCGCGTGTGTCACCTCCCTGCCCGCAATCGAACCTCATGTCTGACGGGAAGAGCCGTACCCCGAGCTGCGCCCGATACCCGGGCACCCCCGGGTCACAAGCCACGGTCCCCTACCCATGTATCGCTTGATATTATTAATGGATAGAAATTTCCACCATTATTTAATACCGAGAAGTCCCCCCTCCACCAGTCCTAGAGACCCTCCTGTGCTCTAATATACCATCACATTCTTCATCAATATGATACATACAGAAAAGCCGGACAACTAGAATTTTCCTCAACTCGCCCCACCAACCCACCCCCCCCCCCCCCCACCCTGCAGGAAAAAAAAAAAAAAAAAAGGACAAAAGAAGGAAGGATCATAATTAATTAGCCGTATCCCAATCTTTCCATAAGCTATTCCACTTTAAATAGGATCCTCTTTTTTTGTACAGGATCTTCTCGTAGCTTTTCACTTTCTCTACCAAGCCCAGCCAGTTATTACAGTCTGGGGCGGAGGAGCAAAACCAAGATCTAGAAATCAGGAGCCTAGCTAAGAACATCACCTAATTTATTCTTAGTTGCCACTGAAAAAACGTAATAACAAGCGATCGAAAAGCGCCATTTACTCCAAAATGATACCAATGAAAAATACAAGTCGTCCCACAAAAATCAAGCCTTCACACAACTCCATAGAAAGAAAAAGAAAAATGTTATGGGTCTTGGAAAGTGGCAATGCAAAAATAGTTTTTTCTTTAAAAAAAAAAAAAAGGGGGGTTTTATTGAAAAAAGTAGGAAAATGTAAAAAAAAAATATATGTATTTGGTATCACTGTAATCGTACTGACCCAGAGAATAAAGATATTATGTTATTTATACAGAAAAATGAACGCTGTAAAATTTATAACTTAAAAACGCAGTGACAGTATTGCTGTTTTTCCCATCTCCCTCCCAGAAAGAGTTAATAAAAGTTAATCAGAAAGTTATGTGTACCCAAAAATGGTGCCATTAAAACTATCTGTCCCGCAAAAAACAAGCCCTCATAAAGCTATATAGACGGAAAAATAAAAAAGGTCTAGCTCTTGGAACGCGACGATGAAAAAAGAAGAAAAACGCTTGGTCAGTAAGGCCCAAAACAGGCTGGTCACTAAGGGGTTAAGTTTTGTATTCTTCATAATTAATACGCTGCGGGTGAGTTATCTTGAGGGAATTATTATTATTTTTTTTTTTTAAGTCAGTTTTGCTGGAGACTGCATTGCTGTAATTTGCACCAAAAAACTTGAAGGAGCCCTAAGGCTGCATTCAGACAGTAATTGACAGTGTTTGATTAGTGATTTCATAAGTGATTTTGAACCAGGTGCAGGTCAAAAAGGGTTAGAAGGCTTTAGTATGACTTGCACATTCCAAGTATCCTCTGTCGATCATGTTTTATGAATCAACGTAATAGTTGCAGTTATCTGTCATCTACAGTTTTGTATTTCTAGAGGTTCATTTTTGCATGCAGTAGAAACACCTTTTTATATGTGATCAAACACAGAAATTTGGCATCTACGAAACTGATAGAAATTATTCACACCTTTTGAACTATGTTTTTTTTTTAAGGTCCTTTTACACCGACTGATTATCAGGCAAATTACCAGAGATAATCGTTTGTATAAGCGTTAATTCCCAATTTATCTTCCTGTGTAAAAGTTGCTCGTTCATTGGGGGATAGTTCTCCAGGCGATCTGCTGCCCTGGAACAGTGATATATAGAATTGCTTGTCCCCATACAGCGGAATGTACGGGTAAAAGGACCCTAAATGTCTACAAAACAAAAAAACATGGAAGAAATTAACGCTGGTCAAGATCAGGGGTGGTCTTCTAAAGGTTTTTTTATTTAGTTTTTTAAAGGAATTATTCTGTCTAAGCACTCAACTAGCCTTCACCACCTGAACATTCCACCCACTTTTTGTCCTTTCACACATGTGTTGTGGGTTCTAGCGGTCCTGCAACCATTGTGATAGGCACCAACACTCATAGACCCAACTACCCAGCCCATGGCCCTGCTTAGATTCCACTATTTGAATATACACATATCTGTGTGTACCTGGAGAACCTTTAGGCTCCCTGAGACCTCTTGCAATCAGAAGATGCTGGCACCAGAAATTACACAGCAGGGAAGCTAAATTTTATTTTGACAAAGGGCAGGATTTCCAATTTTCTATAAAAAAAGATTACTTGCATGCCACCAAGAAAGATTGTTTTCATCTTGCTGAATGGCTTGCAGCCAGCTGTATTGTGATGTTTTATTACTTTGCTGTTTACAACCCATTTAAAAGCAGCGTTAATATCCTGAAGTTGGCAAATCAAAATCCAATTGAAATGTTTGCAACTGGACTTGAAGATTGTTCTCTCCAACTTGAAACTTGACAGAACCTGGACAGTTTTTCAAAGGAAAATGGGGGGGGGGAAACAACATCATCCACAGCATATACCCTCCATATTGGAAGGTTATTAAGGGGATGCACAAGCTTAGAAAAACTGGTCTGCCCTCTTCCAGGTTACTTGTGGTATAGCAGTTCCACCCTATTCACCTCAATGGAGCTGCAATACTAAATACAACCCATGGACTGGTGTGGTACTGTTTCTGGAATAAAGCAGCCATATTTTTCTTATGTTGTACAAAACCTTAACATTATGAAATGGCATTTACATCACAGAATTATGTAGTTCCCAAACACACCAACACTGACAAGCAAAATGGTAACCATTTTTTGAACTTTTGACTTTCAGGCTCCATATCTCACCATCCACTACAGCTTTGAACGTGACGCTACCATTATTTTATAGACAATTATCTTGGCTATCTCATACATAAATTTGACTTGCAGCTATTTATCATATAATTCTTGTCCTGTAATTGCATTGTTACTGTTTTGCTCTTAAAATTCAAAAATTTTATATTTTGTTAGTATTTTGTAAATCCACCTTTTGGATTTCAACACTGCCTGAATCCTTCTGAGCATGCTCTCGATCAGATTCAAGCATGTCTCAACCGAAATCTGTTCTCAGGTCTCTTCTACATGTTCCCAATGTTGGTGAATACTGGTTGACCCACTTGGGTATGAATACAGCTTTTTCTTCAACTCTACCCACAAGTGTTTGATTGGGTTGAGGTCTGGGGACAGTGGAGGCCAATGCAGCACCTCTACTTCATTGTCATTGAACCATTTCTTCGCCAATTTCAAAGTATGCTTTAGGTCGTTGTCCTGCTGGAACACTATGTCATCCTTTTCATACCCATAGTACTCGAGTGTGCAAAGCAAGTCGTTTTGTAGGATACTCACATATAGCTCAGAATTGAGACCACCAGCCATCCTGGTCTAGTATCCAACTGTCTGTGAAACAACCCCATATCATCAGGCTTTGTCCACCGAACTTGACAGTTCCTTAAATTTCTCGATCCGTTAGCCCCCTTTTCCCTTGTTTCTTTCAGGCCCATGTGCAATAATCAGAGCCCAGTCTATTGACTTTTGTCTCATTGCTCCAAATTACCCGTTTCCAATCTTCTACTGTCCACTGTTCGTACTTTTTTTAAACTCGAGCTGACGCTTCTTATGACAATATTGAAGTTGAGTCTTCTTCACCTCTTTTTGGGCCACCATTCCAGACTTGTGTAATGCGCGTCGCATGGTGCTTGCATGGACATCTGTGATCTCACTATTACAAAGCATACAAGCTACCTGCACTGCTGTATTTGTCGCGCCAGAACTGATAGACCTTGTGATGAGCCGACTTGTTGACTCAGATATTTTGCCTGGACGTCCACCTCTTGGAATGGATGTATTAACTTCATTTCATATTCTTCCAACTGTCATGGCACTCACAGGATGCAGTTTGGCTATCGATGAGCTGGATGATGCTGTTTCTCTTTTCTTGGGAAATCATCCTCATGCTGCTCCTGGATTTCAACCTGTGACATTTTGCTTGGGAATCAACCTAATAACACAATGAGCTATTATTATTATTACTATTATTTATTATTATTAAAGCGCCATTCATTCCATGGCGCTGTACATATGAAAAGGGGTATTAGGGAATGTGAGAACAGGTTGTAATTTGTAGTATACAAGAAGAAAAAGATTGTTCCACCACCAGGAGCAAAACAGTAACAACGCAGTTACATGACAAGAATCTGCATAACTAATCATATGCTAAATAGTTCCAATTTATGTATGAGATAGTCAAGATGATTGTCTATAAAATGATGGTAGTCTCACGTTCAATGCTGTAGTGGATAGTGAGATATGGAGCCTGAAAGTCAAAATAAAGTCACAAATTTACTAATAAAATATGCTTTATTATGGAAAAATATCAAACAAAAACAAATTTGGTATCACTGACTGGCTCATTTCTGTAAGTCAGCCTTTTCTTGTCTGGGAACTGGCCACAATGAAAAAGGCCAACCCTCGCACACAGCAGAGGTCTTGTGCCGATACAGGAAACCCTGTTGTGTGATGAGGAAAAGCCAGAAATGAACCTGCCGGTACCTGGACCGAAGTGCCTATCTTAAGATATCTTAGATAATTGCAGTATTTTGTATAGCTTGCTTTATTTTATCTCATTTACATCTTACTAATTGTTTACTGGACAACCCGTTAAGGGTGAGTGCACACCACTGTGAAATACTTCCGTTGTTCTGCTCCATTAGATGAGCAAAATAGCAAAAATAACGGAAGTGCACATAACTGAGATGAACGGAGATAAACAGACTGCATTGACTACAATGGAATCCGTTCATTTTCCCATTTGGGGTCTTGTTTTTTTAATGGTCTTTTACTCTTTTTAACTAAATCTGCGATGCGGACTCTGAGCAGAGCTTCCAACATACATGTGAACATGCCCTTAAACAGATTTTACAGGGGAATGTTGAATAAAAACCTAGAGAACTGTATGTCCCTGGGTTCAGCATCTCTATATCCTATACTAGTAAGGTAGGTGAGCATAGGAGACCTGACAGATTCATGTAAAATGATTGAGTTGTTTTTGGCAGTTTACAATTTCCTCATGTACATGTTGAACAATTTTAGATTTTTTTTCTCATTGTTTTAGTTAAAGGCATTTAATAGAGCTTTATTTCACAATAGCTGAACAGGAAACATTCAACAGGCATTGTCGCAGTGTGAATAGAAGAATGCCTACTTGTTCTGCATGTTTTGTAAAAGCAGTTCTTCAGAACAGTTAGCAGCCTGTTAAACTCTAAGGGCATATTACAATATTGTTAAACTCCATCCATGTGTTTTCTTAAGGCTAGATGTATTGTATTAGTACGTCAGTCATCATTCTGTTACTGACAGCCAGCCGAAGTTACGGATTATTACACATACCTGTGATTTTGTACTGCAAATGTGATTGTTCTGAGTCTTAGCCCTGCACTAATCACCACCACAGACATCAGTCTTTGACAATTCTAGAAGAATTCCTGCCTTCTTATGTCTTAGCCATTAGTTGTTGGGTAAATGGGTTAAAGGAAAGCTGCCAGCAGTTGTGCAGTATAGTCCATTCCTCTGAGACTTTTTGATAATAAGGAACCTCTCGCACAACTACTAAAGATTTCCCAGCAAACCTTCAGCTTTTTTCAAGTCTTTGATTTGTTGTGTGATGGGTTCATCTATCTACTTGTCTATCGATTGATCTAATGTATTGCCAGGTACAGTATAACAGCGTTCTAGTGAACAAAGGGGAAGATTTGCTAATCAAAATGCATCAGCATGTATCAGAATTCATGCATGCACACATTGCCCCACATTTATAGTCAGCAAATAGACAGTCTATAAGTGCACCAGGTTTATCATTCAGCATCAGCCACTGAGAAGTGTGGCACAGTGTCATGGTCCTTTTACATGGACCAATATTCTGGCCAATTATCAAGGATGAGCGTTTCTAGAAATGCTTGTTCACAATAATTAGCCTGTGTAGATGGTGTAGAGTCTACACTGTAGACGATCACTCAAGGAACAAATTTCGGCTGGCACCAAAATAGTTTTTTGTGCAGCAGATTGTACTGTGTAACAACCCCTTTAATATTGTAAACCATAGTATCTATTTGTATATTATGGCTGGATAATTCCCAGGAGCCATGAGGCCAATGCACGCAAAAATCTGTTTCTGGTGAGAACGAATATGCAAAGAGGTATCTCACAAGGAAGAGAACAATCTCGCCAGCGCCACCTATTGGAAGTAGCTCTCTATGGTTCAAAATCTGACTTTCCGAGATACCTCTTTGCATATCTGTTTGCCATGTAGAATTGCCCTAGTTTCCATACCATGGAGTACTTCCAGTAAGTATCCATACAGGACTGTTCTCAGTGGAGATTCGGCAGGGTGGTAAATCTCCTTAAAGAGACCAGTCCTGTATGGATACTTACTGGAAGTACTCATGGTATGGAAACTAGGGCAATTCTACATGGCAAACAGATATGCAAAGAGGTATCTCGGAAAGTCAGATTTTGAACCATAGAGAGCTACTTCCAATAGGTGGCGCTGGCGAGATTGTTCTCTTCCTTGTGAGATACCTCTTTGCATATTCGTTCTCAGAGGAGGTAAGCCACCACCAGAGGTGTCTGACAGCAGCTTACTCCCCTCTCCCCATTCAGGAGGCAGGCGTACACATCTGTGGAGGGTGGGGAGGTACAGCTGTGTATAGTGAGCTGAAGACTCCCCCTATGCACAGTGTGGGGGGTCATTCATCTGTTACTATGGTAACTGCTGTGATCTGTTAGTTGCATGTGCAATTACTGTCTAAGATACCCAGGGATCCAGATGTTCCGAATAGTTATAATATCGCTGTTAAAAATAATAGAATTTGTAATGATTGTGCAGAACTGGTTTGAGATAGAATGTCACTGAAGTAAAGTGGAGTTCATCTTTATAGTAAGTCGAAAATGTGGTTGTTTGTACGTCTACATTATTAGAATTCAAGTTTTAGTTTGTACCGCTGATCATTCTGTATAATGTAAAACATCCTCACAATATGCAATAGAACAGTGACACCTACAGGCCGTAATGTAAGATATAGAATGCTCTGCCGCACAGTACATTATGTAGATTAGACTTCTGATGCATATGGCATAGAATATAGTTTGTGTTATACCCTGCACACACATACAGTACATGGGTATTAGTTCAAGCGCCTCATCCAATGGATGCCCAAAATTACATAATAAGGGGTATAATATTAAATCTAATCAAATATATATTGATTTAAGGTACCTGAAAATACTGTGCCATGTGCATGTGGCTGCTAGATAATTGGTATTTGATTACTTAAGTCATTTGCATTTTTTTTCTTTGTACTGGGGGATGAACATATCTTTCTTATGTCAAGAACTAAAGCAATATCTGTGATTTATATGTCTTTTAGAGCGATGTGATGACTGGGGAGAGGACACCAGGAAGCTGACCCAAGCTTATGATGGAGAACCCGTCCGGATCAGATGCCCTCTGTTCGAGGGCTACCTAAAACATAATTATAGTGCAGCACACTCAGCGGGCCTTACCTTAATGTGGTATTGGACTGGTAAAGGGAAAGACCTTGAGGAGCCGATAAACATTCGTCTTCCAGATAATAGAATCAGCAAAGATAAGGACATACTATGGTTTCGGCCATCTCTTCTCAACGACACAGGAAATTATACCTGTATGTTAAGGTAGGTTAATCATTTGATCCTAACATACGGTACAAAACCAACTGAGCCTACATATGTATATGAGAAAAAAAGACCAAAATATTATACATTATCAACTCCCATGTCACGAGATGTTTTTTTATGGCCTAGTGGAGATGAGGTCTTTACTAGAGCATGCTATACAAAATTTATTTTTAGGATAGTATATGCATAAAATAATGATGCTGAGACATTTTGGGAAATTAACAGCCACATCCAGGAGAAGGTTGAATCGACAGGTGATCCAACATGTGCGTGATCTCGCCATTCATATCTCTGAAAATTTCTAAAACATTCGAGCTTGATTGGCCACCCACCTCTCCATCCACCTCATCTGGCAGCTTAACGGACCCTGTTCTCCCAGCAGTTGGAGGTCTCACGGGTGGGACTCCCACTCATCACACATGTAAGGCATAACCTATGTATATGCCATAACATAAGTGTCAGTAGGGAAAACTCTAGGAGGAGAATTTATGAAAGTTCTACACTGCCTTCGTTGGTCAAAATTTGAGACTTTTCTCCCTTTTGCAATGCCCTTTCTATGGATGGGACCTCCAAACCGCCACACATTATGTGCCCATATTACACCAGAAATCTACGCCAGCTCCATGCCGAGGTTGAATTCATTTTCTGGAGCACATACTACCCGAAGATTGTCCCTGGATCCTCATTTTTGTCACTAAGGAGACCACTAGTTTAATATGGTAACATGGAAAATTGACATAGAAAAAAACAAGATGTTTAAAAAGAATCTATAACTTAATTTAAGGTGGATTTACATGGACTGAATTAACAAGCAGGGAAGAAACGCTTCCTTCTCGACAGTCAGCTGCTCGTTAAGTGGAGGTGAAGCGCTATTGTGATAGCTGATCCTCATGCAGCTGCTTTGTTTCTGGCCGGAAGATCACTGTTTAAACCGCATGATCTGCTGTCCAGAAACAATAATTTAGATGCCTGCAAAAACGACAGTTTCCCCTAATTGAATGAGAATTCGCAGGAAAGTTTGTTCCCGATAATCTGCACATCTAAATCCACCTTTAGTGTTGATTCTTTCTTATCAAAGCTCTGTTATAAAACTGGATGCCTAGATAAGACAGGATAGAAGCACTCTACAGTACTCATGTAAGGTTCTGTATGCATCTGCCCTGTTACTTTGTGACAGGGAGCTGTAGTCCATCACTTCCAGGAGACCATATTAGTTTATTTACTGTAGTCTTCAGCTCATTACTTCCGATTTATTGCAGCTCGTATAAACCTCACCCCATCCTTCAGCACTGTCTATAGAGGCAAAACTGGTGTACATTTCCTAACTAAAGCAATAATTAGCTAATAAATTTAAAATATAATTAAATACATGAAACTTTATCAAGCCCTGCACTCCAGAATTCTGGCTTTTATGCTCAATTTTTTTTTACCATATTGCATTTTTAAACTACCAACTCCAGTTTTGATAAGTAGGTGGGAAGGTGGGCGTCTTGGTAAGCTATGTTAATTAGCGTTAACTTCAGATTTATCAGCTGCTACTTTTTAAAAACAGATGATTTGTTCAGTATCCAAGAATTCTTAATTATGTTCCAGCTTCCCATATTGTTCATTTACACAATAAATTGACAGTAGATGTCAGGGATATTACAAGAATTCACTGTAGTATAGGATGGGCAGTAAACTGCGAGGAGTAAGGCAGTCCTCAAGTTTCCCATTTAAATAAACCCCTGTCCATCTGACATTTATCATCCTATTGTGTATGGGTGATAAATTATTTTCATGGGATAACCCCTTTAAAAATATTTAGAGTGAGAGTCAGTGTCTAAGATATATTTAAAAGCAGCAGCAAATGTTATAAAGCAACAAAAAAAATATCTTTTTTCTATTCTCTCACCCCCTTCCCTTTCCTACTGCGATCATGTGGGGATATAGGTCTTTCATGTCCTTGTTTACAAGTGGCCAGCATGTGACTGCTGTACTTTTAACCCCTTCATGACTTCTTCCGTACATGTTTGGTGGATGTTGGCACTTAAAAGAAGGTGCCTGATGGAGAGCAGACCAGACGCCATAGCCGTTGGGTTTTTGCTGTTTCACACAGCAGACAACCGAGCCTAATGTCTGGGATCGGCAGTATCGCCAATCGCAGACAATTGACCCTGTGATCAGTTTTGACCATGGCATCTGGGGAAGCTGCATTTCCAGTGCTGAAATCAGGAAATCTGTTTATTAGAGGTGATAGGCTGGAAGCTACTATGCTTATCACGGGTATATTCCTGTAGATGCCTTATTCATAATAATAAAAGCAAAAATGGAAAATCACGACCTCACGAAGAAGTTAATGGCAGAGCCCCTGTGCTATGATGTCGGTAGTACAACACCAGATTTAAACATTCTGACTTGGGTCATGCTTTCCTATTACAAGAAGATTTAGTTTTGTGAATGTCCTGCTGAGAACCAGAAACTATACAATATGTGCTATGTGATTATTAGGTGAGAACCTATATGAACTGTATATATATATATATATCAAGCAGTGCCATTTGTTAGCTTTTTTAGTGATGCTCATTAGACAAAACAATGTTTTCCTGGTTAGACAAGTGCAGCATTTCATCCCAAATAAGCATCCATCGAGTACAGAAAATAATTTTAAAAAAGTACATCGCTGTCAGGACACTGAATACTTATGAACAGTGTTCAGCGTGATTGTGAGTCAACAGCTTAGGCTGCTGTGGGATTCCTGGGAGTTAATTGTTACTGAGCCGACAGTTGGTAAACTAGACACCAATTATGTGGGTTATGTACAGCACACAGATAAACACTGAATGGAACCGAGGGACTGACGTTGGCACATTTTATGTTGAAACGAGCCAAATCGCAGTGATTAAGATTTTGTTAAGTTCTTCACGTAATATACATCTGGAATGTAATCTGAGTTTCTTGGAAATGTGTTTTTTTTTTAGCATCATCCTTCACTGTTCTGTTATTTTCAGGAATTTGAAGACCTATTTTCACTGTACAGATTTCAGTAGGGAGCCGTACTTCATACACACCTTGCTAAGACCAGCTTGCTACTGTTATTCCCATGAGTCAAGTATAATCTAGGTTTTGACATAGCTTCAAGATTACAAAACTTTCAGCAAATGCAATAAAGGGAATTGTTATTGCTATTTGATAAGCTTGTATAGGTTTTTATTGATTTGATATTCCGTTTTTAATTTTCAAGGTACCTTAGAGAAAAGAATTGCTTTTATACTGTAGTCTATAAACTTTATTAAACTGTGTTCCAGTGTTCCAGTTTAAACTGGAAAGAGATGTAAGCTGGTGTAGATCCATCTTGAACTTAATATGGTGTTTTCTTTTTCTTTACCTCCTAGGAATACCACTTTTTGCCTCAAAATAGCTTTTCCATTAGAAGTCCTGAAAAAAGACCCAAAATCATGTGTTAGCAATGACAAGGTGGCAAAAGTGTTCTCTTTTCCTCTAGATGAAACCTCTATATTGCATTGTCCAGACACGGAGGACTATTATCCAGCAGGTGTAACTCCCACTGTGAACTGGTACATGGTAAGAACATTTACTATTCTATATATTATTGTTCCTATTCAGTTTCTCCAACATGTATATTATTCATTGTACTCTATTTCTGCCCAGCATGTAACGCTCCCAAATTATATGTGTTTGGTTTTTGTAAGAATTGTTTTTTAATATATATTTACATTTGATGAGTGAGAATTTTCATTGTAGAAAATAGATTGAAAAATTCAATTTTCTGACATTGTGCTGGAAGTCCCACAGGTCATTACTTCATTGTCTGGAGCTTAAACTGTCTGTACCATACTTGGTACAGTCATAAATCAGTTTTGTCTTCACATTCAAACTAGAAAGTTTGAATAATGAAGTTGTTAGACTCATACTTCCAATTATAAAACATAAATTCATAAATGAATAGATCATGTGAATATAAGAAACTTTATAATATATCTTATTAAAGAAAATGGAGTCTCTCCACTATTATCAGGCTGCTGTTCTCTTTGCTGCTTTTCACATTAATGTATATGGATAATTAAGGGAGGAAGAGGCTGCTGGATGAGAAACACACAGAATGCACTTTCTTAGCTCTGCTACACTTACCACTTTCTATATCTAGTAAGATTAGGCTCCACCACTGTTCAGAGTGAGGTAATAAATTATTTACAAGCTCGCAGCAGCCTCGTCATCCCTCCTCTCTTCCTAGACTTTTGTGTGTGAGGGTGGAGACGGGTGATATTAAAGATAATAGGCAGCGTGAAGGGAAGAAGAAAGAAAACAGCCTGAAAAGCCCATGAGGAAGCATACTTCTTTAATAAGATATATTACAAAGTTTCTTATATTCACCTGTACTATTCATTTAAGAAAATTTGTTTATAACTGGAGGTACACTTTAACAAACATGGGATGTAGCATCTTAGCTCTGCATTAGGCTGGAGCCACGTGTCATCTTTGGCCACAAAAAAACTTTACATGGTAAACGATCACAGTCTAGTGCTGCCTACATAGAAAGTAATCACAACTAATGTAGTAAATTGGGTCATGTTACAGCTTGCACGTTGCCATGACTGTGGCAACACTTTCACAAAAAATTCAAAAGGTTGATTTCTTGCACACAGTTTTACACCAGGTTTCCATAACAACCCAGCCATTTTTCTTCACTGCTGTAGGTCAGCTTTTGTAACGCACCTAGTTAATCAGTTAGGATCTCAACTGCGGAAGCAATGGACATCCACTATTATCCCACCGCCCTTGTTTTTGGATGTGGGATTCGCGGTTACTCAGTATGTACCCCAGGCGTCTCTCTCAGTCTTGGGCGGAGAGTTTGGGGTAACAAAATCATTTACCGCTATCCATCTAATTAGTTACTGCTGGAAAGGAAGGTCCCCCAGTATTACAGGAGTCACAAGTTAGTATAAGCTTGTGCACAGTTCAGAGTTAGTATATAGTATGCCTTCAGTTTAGTATATAGTATGCCATAGGTTCAGGGTTAGTATATAGCATGTCCACAGTTTAGTATATAATATGCAGCAGGTTCAGAGTTAGTATAGCATGTCCTCAGTTTAGTATATAATATGCAGCAGGTTCAGAGTTAGTATAGCATGTCCTCAGTTTAGTATATAATATGCAGCAGGTTCAGAGTTAGTATAGCATGTCCTCAGTTTAGTATATAATATGCAGCAGGTTTAGAGTTAGTATAGCATGTCCTCAGTTTAGTATGTAGTATGCAGTAGGTTCAGAGTTAGTATAGCATGTCCTCAGTTTTAGTATGTAATATGCAGTAGGTTCAGAGTGAGTATAGCATGTCCTCAGTTTAGTATATAATATGCAGCAGGTTCAGACTTAGTATAGCATGTCCTCAGTTTAGTATATAATATGCAGCAGGTTCAGAGTGAGTATAGCATGTCCTCAGTTTAGTATATAATATGCAGCAGGTTCAGAGTTAGTATAGTATGTCCTCAGTTTAGTATATAATATGCAGCAGGTTCAGAGTTAGTATAGTATGTCCTCGGTTTAGTATATAATATGCAGCAGGTTCAGAGTTAGTATAGCATGTCCTGAGTTCAGAGTTGGTTTGGGAATATCGCCTCACACCAGCAGGAACCACCCCACTCTGAGTTCCAGGACCTTAATCAGAGCAGGTAACAGGCATATACTTGCAGTTAGTTGGTCCTGGCTAGGAAGCCAGCAGTGGGGAAGCCAGTGGAAAGTAGGTAGGCAGTCTTTCACAATGTTGTTAGGGATCCAGGTCTGGATATGTGGACAGAGTCCTCAGATGCAATGGAGCTAGCAGGGTGCGCACTCCATTAGTGGAACACCCAGCTTAGCACCTGTCTTCTATTTAAGGCCCGGAGGTAAGTGGGCGGAGTCACAGGGAGCCGCTGCAATCCAGGCTGTACTGTTACAGCTTTAAAGGGGAAGGGTGCTGTGGATGACACTGTTAAGGGAGTGGAGTGCTGTGGAGGTCACAGTTAAGGGGGCAGGTAGGGTGGCCATTCAGGCCACCCTCAAAAGACGGACTTAAAAACCCTGCCCCCAGGTCCTGCTAAGCCACGCCCTGATCCTGTTAGGTCACGCCCCCTCCCACTCTGCAGTTACACAGTGTTTATGTGGAGACTAAGGGCCTGCGAGCTTCTATTGGCTGATAAGGGCCATGTGACCAGGCTTCTATTGGCTAATGCATTTTTTGGGAATATCTCAGGAACGGTACTTGCTAGAGAGCTGAGACCAGTTCTAAAACCTTCCCGATGTTACCTGTGTGCCAAATTTCGTAAATGCGATTGTAAATGCAACGGTGCGGATTCCTTTAGCGGACATACACACATACATACACTCAGCTTTATAATATATACAGTGGGGGAAATAATTATTTGACCCCTCACTGATTTTGTAAGTTTGTCCAATGACAAAGAAATGAAAAGTCTCAGAACAGTATCATTTCAATGGTAGGTTTATTGTAACAGTGGCAGATAGCACATCAAAAGGAAAATCGAAAAAATAACTTTAAATAAAAGATAGCAACTGATTTGCATTTCATTGAGTGAAATAAGTATTTGAACCCCTACCAACCATTAAGAGTTCTGGCTCCCACAGAGTGGTTAGACACTTCTACTCAATTAGTCACCCTCATTAAGGACACCTGTCTTAACTAGTCACCTGTATAAAAGACACCTGTCCACAGAATCAATCAATCAAGCAGACTCCAAACTCTCCAACATGGGAAAGACCAAAGAGCTGTCCAAGGATGTCAGAGACAAAATTGTAGACCTGCACAAGGCTGGAATGGGCTACAAAACCATTAGCAAGAAGCTGGGAGAGAAGGTGACAACTGTTGGTGCGATTGTTCGAAAATGGAAGGAGCACAAAATGACCATCAATCGACCTCGCTCTGGGGCTCCACGCAAGATCTCACCTCGTGGGGTGTCAATGGTTCTGAGAAAGGTGAAAAAGCATCCTAGAACTACACGGGAGGAGTTAGTTAATGACCTCAAATTAGCAGGGACCACAGTCACCAAGAAAACCATTGGAAACACATTACACCGCAATGGATTAAAATCCTGCAGGGCTCGCAAGGTCCCCCTGCTCAGGAAGGCACATGTGCAGGCCCGTCTGAAGTTTGCCAATGAACACCTGAATGATTCAGAGAGTGACTGGGAGAAGGTGCTGTGGTCTGATGAGACCAAAATAGAGCTCTTTGGCATTAACTCAACTCGCTGTGTTTGGAGGAAGAAAAATGCTGCCTATGACCCCCAAAACACCGTCCCCACCGTCAAGCATGGGGGTGGAAACATTTTGCTTTGGGGGTGTTTTTCTGCTAAGGGCACAGGACAACTTATTCGCATAAACGGGAAAATGGACGGAGCCATGTATCGTGAAATCCTGAGCGACAACCTCCTTCCCTCTGCCAGGAAACTGAAAATGGGTCGTGGATGGGTGTTCCAGCACGACAATGACCCAAAACATACAGCAAAGGCAACAAAGGAGTGGCTCAAGAAGAAGCACATTAAGGTCATGGAGTGGCCTAGTCAGTCTCCGGACCTTAATCCAATCGAAAACCTATGGAGGGAGCTCAAGCTCAGAGTTGCACAGAGACAGCCTCGAAACCTTAGGGATTTAGAGATGATCTGCAAAGAGGAGTGGACCAACATTCCTCCTAAAATGTGCGCAAACTTGGTCATCAATTACAAGAAACGTTTGACCTCTGTGCTTGCAAACAAGGGTTTTTCCACCAAGTATTAAGTCTTTTTTTGTTAGAGGGTTCAAATACTTATTTCACTCAATGAAATGCAAATCAGTTGCTATCTTTTATTTAAAGTTATTTTTTCGATTTTCCTTTTGATGTGCTATCTGCCACTGTTACAATAAACCTACCATTGAAATGATACTGTTCTGAGACTTTTCATTTCTTTGTCATTGGACAAACTTACAAAATCAGTGAGGGGTCAAATAATTATTTCCCCCACTGTATATATATACTGTATATATATATACACTCACCTAAAGAATTATTAGGAACACCATACTAATACGGTGTTGGACCCCCTTTTGCCTTCAGAACTGCCTTAATTCTACGTGGCATTGATTCAACAAGGTGCTGATAACATTCTTTAGAAATGTTGGCCCATATTGATAGGATAGCATCTTTCAGTTGATGGAGATTTGAGGGATGCACATCCAGGGCACAAAGCTCCCGTTCCACCACATCCCAAAGATGCTCTATTGGGTTGAGATCTGGTGACTGTGGGGGCCATTTTAGTACAGTTAACTCACTGTCATGTTCAAGAAACCAATTTGAAATGATTCGAGCTTTGTGACATGGTGCATTATCCTGCTGGAAGTAGCCATCAGAGGATGGGTACATAGTGGTCATGAAGGGATGGACATGGTCAGAAACAATGCTCAGGTAGCCCGTGGCATTTAAACGATGCCCAATTGACACTAAGGGACCACAAGTTCTCAATGGGATTAAGATCTGGGGCGTTTCCAGGCCATTGTCCCAAAATGTCAACATTTTGGTCCCCGAGCCACTTAGTTATCACTTTTGCCTTATGGCACGGTGCTCCATCGTGCTGGAAAATGCATTGTTCTTCACCAAACTGTTGTTGGATTGTTGGAAGAAGTTGCTGTTGGAGGGTGTTTTGGTACCATTCTTTATTCATGGCTGTGTTTTTGGGCAAAATTGTGACTGAGCCACTCCCTTGGATGAGAAGCAACCCCACAAATGAATGGTCTCAGGATGCTTTACTGTTGGCATGACACAGGACTGATGGTAGCGCTCACCTTTTCTTCTCCGGACAAGCCTTTTTCCAGATGCCCCAAACAATCGGAAAGAGGCTTCATCGGAGAATATGACTTTGCCCCAGTCCTCAGCAGTCCATTCCCCATACTTTCTGGAGAAGATCAATCTGTCCCTGGTGTTTTTTTTTTAGAGAAGTGGCTTCTTTGCTGCCCTTCTTGACACCAGGCCATCTTCCAAAAGTCTTCGCCTCACTGTGCGTGCAGATGCGCTTACACCTGCCTGCTGCCATTCCTGAGAAAGCTCTGCACTGGTGGCACTCCGATCCCGCAGCTGAATCCTCTTTAGGAGACGATCCTGGCGCTTGCTGGACTTTCTTGGACGCCCTGAAGCCTTCTTAACAAAAATTGAACCTCTTTCCTTGAAGTTCTTGATAATCCTATAAATTGTTGATTGAGGTGCAATCTTAGTAGCCACAATATCCTTGCCTGTGAAGCCATTTTTATGCAACGCAATGATGGCTGCACGCGTTTCTTTGCAGGTCACCATGGTTAACAATGGAAGAACAATGATTTCAAGCATCACCCTCCTTTTAACATGTCAAGTCTGCCATTTTAACCTAATCAGCCTGACATAATGATCTCCAGCCTTGTGCTCGTCAACATTCTCACCTGAGTTAACAAGACGATTACTGAAAGGATCTCAGCAGGTCCTTTAATGACAGCAATGAAATGCAGTGGAAAGGTTTTTTTGGGATTAAGTTAATTTTCATGGCAAAGAAGGACTATGCAATTCATCTGATCACTCTTCATAACATTCTGGAGTATATGCAAATTGCTATTATAAAAACTTAAGCAGCAACTTCTCCAATTTCCAATATTTATGTAATTCTCAAACATTTTGGCCACGACTGTATATATAATCAAAACAACTGACAAAGAGAACCCATTTTAATAATTTATTTTGGTCTCAGTTTGCATATTTAAAAAAAAGCTATAGTTTGAATTTTTTATTTTATTTATTTTGCACAGTTTTCTCAAAATAAAACTACATCTCCCAAAAACATAAATAAAAATCTCTATCATTGCAAAAATTAATTTGACAGTCCGACAAATAAAAAGCAAGGACTCTCAAATCAGCACATGAGCTAAATCACGAAAAAGAGTCTGGTCATTAAGGGCCTTTTCAGACATGGTCATTAAGAGTTAATCCATTCCTGCATTGTGCACAACACAATAATAAAATTGTAAATAATTTTAGGGACAGTAGCTGGGTGAGGTGACTTGTCATCATGCTGCTATTTTGGACTGATGTTCTAAACAATATCCCATGCAGTTTTTTTACAGCATTTATCTATTCACACCATTAGATATTCATAAAAATGATCTTTCCAAACAGTCAAGACAAATATCACAATACCTAAGAAGATTAAGCTGCATGACCATATTTTTGTTGTTTTAAATAAGATTCAAGATAAGCTGCAATTTCAACGCCCCATTGTTCACGTCTTCCTTGTGTTTGTCTGATCTACAAAGTCTATTTATTTAGTAATGGTAGTCTTCTGTGCTGGATTATTATACACTTTGTTTGGGGGTTGTGTATTTCTCAGCACAGTTAGGGACAGAGAGGAGAATGAGAATTATAAAAGGGTATGTTACATCTGACAAGAATATAACTAATGTAAAGTGAGAACAGAAGAAGAGCTAGAGGAATATTCACCCCAGCAGGCTCATCTCCATGCTCCATGTGCTTCACACGGAAGACAAAAAAAATTGATGAATAAGCTGAGCTGTCTACTCCTCAATTACTTCTGTGTGTACTATTCTGGAGGAGTTGCACACTTGCCCCTGAATCTTTCTAAAGTTACAAAAAAAAATAAGGGATAATTATGATTTATTCTTATAAACATTTAATTTAGGCTACTTTCACACTGGTGTTTCTGGGTCCGCTTGTGAGATCATCACAAGCGGCCCAAAACGGATCAGTTTATCTGAATGGGTAATGCATCAGTTTGGCTCCGTTGCGCCTGTATTCCGCTCTGAAGGCGGACACCAAAATGCTGCTTGCAGCGTTTTGATGTCCGCCTGACGATACGGAGCCAAACCGATCCGTCCTGACTTACAATGTAAGTCAATGGGGATGGATCAGTTTTCACTGACACAATATGGTGCAATTGAAAACGGATCTGTCCCCCATTGACTTTCAATGACGGACTTTTTTTTAAAAGAATAATGCAAACGGATCCGTTCTGAACGGATAAAAGCGTTTGCATTATAGGTGTGGATCCGACTTATTACATTAGTAACATAGTGTATAGGTCCATCCAGTTCAGACTGTTACCATGCAGTGTTGGTCCAGAGGAAGGCCAAAAAAGCCCAATGAAGCAAAAGTAAATTTCCTAATTTTAGGTGGAAATCAGCAACCCATCTCCAGAAATCTAGTAAGGTGAAATACATCCAGGCCCCTCTTGAACTCTTTTAGTGGGTTCACCATCACCATCTCCCCTGGCAGACAATTCTATAGTGTCAGTAAAGAATCCTCTTCTATATTGTAGCAGAAACCTTCTTTCCTCTAGGTGTAGAGGATGTCCCCTTGTTGCGATCACATTCCTGGGCATAAATAGACCATGTGAGAGATTGACATTTTATATATTTATACATGGTTATTCAATTTCTCCTGTCTAAGGCTACTTTCACACCTGCGTTTGGTGCGGATCCGTCTGGTATCTGCACAGACGGATCCGCACCTATAATGAAAACGCTTGGATCCGTTCAGAACGGATCCGTTTGCATTACCATGAACAAAAAAAAAAAAGAAATTATTATTATTTTTTTTTTTTTGTTCATGATAATGCAAACAGATCCGTTTTGATTTTACATTGAAAGTCAATGGGGGACGGATCCGTTTGAAAATTGAGCCATACTGTGTCAACTTCAAACGGATCCGTCCCCATTGACTTACATTGTAAGTCTGGACGGATCCGTTTGCCTCCGCACGGCCGGTCGGACACCTGAACGCTGCAAGCTGGGTTCAGGGGTCCGCCTGCTGAGCGGAGGACAAACGGAGCCAAACTGATGCATTCTGAGCGGATCCGCATCCACTCAGAATGCATTAGGGCTGGACGGATCCGTTCGGGGCCGCTTGTGAGAGCCTTCAAACGGAACTCACAAGCGGAGCCCCGAACGCTAGTGTGAAAGTAGCCTAAAAATAACCCTCATTTAGATAATCTTTGAACCTTCTTAAAGGGAATGTGCCATCTATATAGTAAAGGGAGACACTCTGATAAGAATTCTAAGTCACTTAAGCTGACCAAGTCATTTTGTCAAAATCAGTATTGAGCAGGTCCATCAACTCAATACACTGCACAAGCCCAGGAGGCCCAAAATTCATGAGCTTTCAGCTCTCCCCACCACTGATTGGCAGCATTCTTTGTATACACAGTGTAGGAAAACTACCCATCATCATAGTGTTGTGAAGGGCAGCTAAGTTGTTATGCCAAGAGCCGTTATTTATCCTCTCTCTTGTGGATAGGTGATAAATAATTTTTGTGGGATAACCTCTTTAATAACCCTTTGTGAAGTTTCTTAGAAGACCAGTTTGTGTGAATTCTCTCTGTCTAACACAACTTTTATTGTGACTACAGGACTGTGGAAAATATATAGCATGTACCATTGCTAGAAAAGCAGTAACTAAAAATCACCAATCAAAAATCTAGAGGTCGAGGAAATGAGGCAGATCTCCCAGTGGAAATGTTTCCAATATACAATAAAAGTATAATTTTCTGTGTGCTGCATGATTAATTCTGCTTATTATTCTGACCATCTTGGAAATGTTACACATAGGTCACACTTTCTTGTGGGAATCATATCCAATTGGTATCTTCTCTCAGTCCATTCATGTCTAATCTAATGTCTGAAACAAAATAAAATTACATTTGGCTTAACTATTAGGTCTGCTGTCTGTAAAATATCAATTTCAACTCCCTTTGTATTACTTGTGTCCTTTTCGTAGACTGTAGTATATGCTCTGTTAGTCTTTGTTATGCTTTTTAATAGCCAGACAGTCAGCTAAATTTCAACACTGCTGCAGATTTGGTATAGTTAAAGTGTCTTGAGACGGGGAAGATGGTATATCAGCTTTTGAATTGTGTATTTTATTGTTCTTCTTGTTCTTTTGTTCTCAGCACTGTGAATTGGTGGATGGGTTTGTTGATCGGGACCCAGACGGACTCAACTTGAAATTTTTGAATATGTTGCAACGGTATGAGGGCAACTATACATGTATTGTGTCATATGAGGAAAACGGAAAAGAGTATAATCTAACTAGGACAATGTATGTCAAAGCAATAGGTAAGCAAATACAATATGAAGAAAGTATGGTTATTATTTATTGCCACGTAGTCGAATAGTTGTAGCAGAATTGAATTTTGACACCTAAAATTCACTATTTGAAATTCGGGTTATCTATCTCTATTCACTGATGAGCAAAAGGGTAACAATGTTTTGAACTTTCAGGTTCCATATCTCACCATCCACTACAGCTTTGAATGTGAGACTACCATTATTTTATAGATAATCATCTTGGCTATCTCATACATAAATTGGACTTGCAACTATTTAGCATATGATTAGTTATGCAGATTCTTGTCATGTAACTGCATTGTTACTGTTTTGCTCCTGGTGCTGAAACAATCTTTTTCCTCTTGCATACTACAAATTACAATCTGTTCTCACATTCCCTAATAGCTCAGTGTGTTATTAGGTTGATTCCCAAGCGAAAGGTCACTGGTTTGAATCCAGGAGCAGCCATAAAGAAGATTTCCCAACAAAAGAGAAACAGCATATTCCAGTTGATCAATAGTGGTATCTCGTCCAAGAAAATTGCCAAACTGCATCATGTGAGTTTCATGACAGTTGGAAGAATACAAAATAAAGTCCGTCCATCCATTTGAAAGCCAAAAGGTGGACGTCCAGGCAAAATATCGGAGTCAGCAAGTCAGCTTATCACAAGTTCTGGCGTGACAAACACGGCAGTGGAGGTGGCTCATAAGCCTCAACCTCAATATCATCATAAGAAGAGTTGCCTCGAGTTTGTAAAAAAGTACGAATAGTGGACAGTAGAATATCTGAAACTGGTGATATTTGGAGCGATGAGATGAAAGTCAATAGACTGGGCTCTAATGGGTCTGGAAGAAAAAAGGGAAAAAGGGGGCTAATGGATCTAGAAATTGAAGGAACTGTCAAGTTCGGTGGAGGAAGCCTGATGATAGGGGGTTGTTTCACAGCCAGAGGCATTGGATACTTCACCACAATCGATGGTGGTCTCAATGCTGAGCTATATGTGAGTATCCTACAAGACAAGTTACTTTGTACATTTGAGTAATATGGGTATGAAAAGGGACGACATAGTGTTCAGGCAGGACGACCACCCGAAGCATACTTCGAGATTGGCAAAGAAATGGTTCCATGACAATGAAGTAGAGTTGCTGCATTGGCCCCCACAGTCCCCAGACCTCAACCCAATCGAACACTTGTGTGTAGAGTTGAAGAAAAAGCTGTATTCGTACGCAAGTGAGTCAACCAGTATGCACCAACATTGTGAACGTGTAGAAGAGACCCGGGAAAAGATTTTGGTCGAGACCTGCTTGAAACTGATCAAGAGCATGCCGTGATTCTGGCAGTGTTGAAAGCCAAAGATGGATTGACAAAATAATAAAAAAATAAAATTTTTAATTTTAGGAGCAAAACAGTAACAATGCAGCTACATGACAATAATCTGCATAACTAATCATATGCTAAATAGCTGCAAGTCCAATTTTGTATGAGATAGCCGATATGATTGCTTATAAAATGATGGTAGTCTCACACTTGAAGCTGTAGTGGATGGTCAAAGTTCAAAATATTGTTAACCCCTTTTGCTCGTCAGTGTGTATATCTAGTATATAAAGCTGAGTGTATGTATGTATGTCTGCTAAAGGAATCCGCACCGTCGCATTAACAATCACAAAATTTTGCACAGCCGTCTCCTGTGACTCGGGGAACGTCATAGACTATGTTTTGAGTGAAAATTTTCACCTTGCACTTTCCAATTATTTGCCCAAAAATACGCTTAGTAACCTAACCGCCAAACTACAGGAGCCATTGTCTGTTGGCTGTTGTGGCAGTTAGCCTGGATTTTCATCAGGTTGCATATAGCAACCAATCACAGCTCAGTTTCTATTTTGCTACAGGTCATTAATATGAGCTCTGATTGGCTCCGATAGGCAACGAAGGACTTTCTTAGTATAAGACAGCTTATGTGTGAGTTAAGATTGCGACACTTAGCCAACGGTGTTGTAAAAGCTGATGTAACTCACATGACCTTAAGTGTATACTAATTATGTGGGGTTTTATATACTGTCAATTAAAGACAATAATGCCCCGTAAGAAAAGGAATTCGATTGGAGGATTGTCGTCAGATGCTCAGAGAAAAGCCATATAAGGGGGTGGGTTATTATGGAAATCACTGTTAACGAGACGAGGTACTGTGGAGGTCACAAATAAAGGATGGGCTGCTGTGGAGGTTATTGTTAGGGGGGCGGGGGACTCTAGAGGTCACTGTTAAGGGGGAGGGTTACTGTGGAAATCACTGTTAAGAAGATGGCGTACTGTGGAGGTCACTGTTAAAGGGGCAGGCGCTGTGGAGGTCTCTGTTAAGGGGGCAGGGAATGGTGAAGGTCACAGTTAAGGGGACGCTCTGCTATGGAGGTCAGTGTTAAGGGGGCGGGCCTTTATGGAGGCCAAAGTTAAGGGGGTGGGCTGCTGTGGAGGTCCCAATTTAAGGAGGCAGGGAACTTTGGGGGGGTGAGTGTTAAGGGGTGGGGGGCTGTGGAGTTCACTGTTAGGGGGCGGGGTGCTGTAGAGGTCACTCTTATGGGAGATACTGTCTAACGACACACAGAAACATTAGATGAAATATACCCGTGCAAAGCCGGGTCATTCTGCTAGTGTGTGTGTGTATATATATGTATACATACACACACACGATGAGTCAAAACTCTCAGAACACCCTTATTTCAGAAATGAAAGGGAAAATGAAATATCTGAATACCCCAGCAAATAATTTTTACTTGCTCTGTATGTGTGTGTGTGTATATATATATGTGTGTGTGTGTGTGTGTGTGTGTGTGTGTGTGTAAAAGAAGAAAAAATGGCAGCACTGTCACAAAAAAAATGAGTGAAAAGAAAAACACTTTATTCACCCATGTGGTCACAATGTTTCAGCTCATCCGTAGAGCCTTTCTCAAGCTGTATGTGTGAATAAAGTGTTTTTGTTTTTACTCATTGTGAAAGTGCTGCCATTTTTTTCTTCTTATATTGTCCTGGATTTATTGCCAGATCCATTGGCTTGCACCACCATATTTATATTTAGTCTGCTGTGCTGCCATTGTCTTCTAATACAGGGTTCCCCAACTCCAGTCCTCAGGGCCCACTTGCCGGTCAGGATTTAGGAGTATCCCACAGAATGAATACCTGTGGTAAATCCTGATGGATGGACAGTAATTATATCAGCTGCCCAATACTAAGGAAATCCTGAAAACATGACTGGTAGGTGGGCCCTGAGGACTGGAGTTGAGGACCACTGTTCTAATATACACTCACCTAAAGAATTATTAGGAACACCTGTTCTATTTCTCATTAATGCAATTATCTAGTCAACCAATCACATGGCAGTTGCTTCAATGCATTTAGGGGTGTGGTCCTGGTCAAGACAATCTCCTGAACTCCAAACTGAATGTCAGAATGGGAAAGAAAGGTGATTTAAGCAATTTTGAGCGTGGCATGGTTGTTGGTGCCAGACGGGCCGGTCTGTGTATTTCACAATCTGCTCAGTTACTGGGATTTTCACGCACAACCATTTCTAGGGTTTGCAAAGAATGGTGTGAAAAGGGAAAAACATCCAGTATGCGGCAGTCCTGTGGGTGAAAATGCCTTGTGGATGCTAGAGGTCAGAGGAGAATGGGCCGACTGATTCAAGCTGATAGAAGAGCAACGTTGACTGAAATAACCACTCGTTACAACCGAGGTTTGCAGCAAAGCATTTGTGAAGCCACAACACGCACAACCTTGAGGCGGATGGGCTACAACAGCAGAAGACCCCTCCGGGTACCACTCATCTCCACTACAAATAGGAAAAAGAGGCTACAATTTGCACAAGCTCACCAAAATTGGACTGTTGAAGACTGGAAAAATGTTGCCTGGTCTGATGAGTCTCGATTTCTGTTGAGACATTCAAATGGTAGAGTCCAAATTTGACGTAAACAGAATGAGAACATGTATCCATCATGCCTTGTTACCACTGTGCAGGCTGGTGGTGGTGGTGTAATGGTGTGGGGGATGTTTTCTGGGCACACTTTAGGCCCCTTAGTGCCAATTGGGCATCGTTTAAATGCCATGGGCTACCTGAGCATTGTTTCTGACCATGTCCATCCCTTCATGACCACCATGTACCCATCCTCTGATGGCTACTTCCAGCAGGATAATGCACCATGTCACAAAGCTCGAATAATTTCAAATTGGTTTCTTGATCATGACAATGAGTTCACTGTACTAAAATGGCCCCCACAGTCACCAGATCTCAACCCAATAGAGCATCTTTGGGATGTGGTGGAACGGGAGCTTCGTGCCCTGGATGTGCATCCAGCAAATCTCCATCAACTGCAAGATGCTATCCTATCAATATGGGCCAACATTTTTAAAGAATGCTATCAGCACCTTGTGGAATCAATGCCACGTAGAATTAAGGCAGTTCTGAAGGCAAAAGGGGGTCCAACACCGTATTAGTATGGTGTTCCTAATAATTCTTTAGGTGAGTGTATATATGCACTTTGCAAAGAGGTCCACACCAAAGTTTAAGCCCAGGATTTAGTCGACCTGTCTTCCCCAAACAGGTCGCAAGCATTCATCCAAGCACAAGCCTCATACCTTAACACAGAGAGCTTTATCCCACACTTTAGCTGCCTTTAATGAGAGTTGGGCGTCCGCAAATCCCAGACCAGCAAGTGAAATCCAGCCCGTTGCTTGACCTCACCTTGCTGCAATCGGTCTCTGCAGCATATGCTGGGGGGAAAATACCTCCCATCTACTAACTGACCCTTCACTGTGTCACACTATATATATATATAAATTTTACCAATTTATTTTGGCTACGAGGATTGTGTAACCGAACAATAGAGAATATGGTTTTATTCGCTAGCATTCAGCCTACCTGAGTGTTTACTTGTCGAAAATAGTTTATAAATCATTAAAGTAAACTGTTTAAGCTGCATAGGTTAAAGTGCTGATCATTAGTGTTGTATTCTTGTAAGCAAGCAGAGATATCAATGGACACCGTGTTCTCTCAACAAACAATATTAATTGGTTTCAGGGTGCCATTGTAAGTTGAAAATATTGTATGTGAAACCATAACTCTATGGAAAACTGGTAATTAGCTTTGAAGGCTCCATAATGTCACCACCCTCCCAAAAGCAGAAAGACTGAAGATAATTAAGCACAAAACTAATATACCTTTCTTATATTAATGGGTTAGCTAGAAGGAGATGATTCTGAACAGGGCAGTAGCATTTAGTTCAGGCTGGTTTCACATCACGTTTTTGCCCTACGTTTAAAGTATACTCTTAAAAAAAAATAGTACACTACACTTTTCCATTCTGTAGAGCCTGGTTTAAAAACGTATAAGTTAATGGATACTTTTTTTTTTAATAAATGGAACTCTATGATGATGGATGCCACTCTATGGCATCCGTTGGCTGTATCTATTTAACATATGGTTTTTTTGTATACAGTATGTTAAACGTAATGTAATGTGAACCCAGCCTAAGTGGTATGTGTGGCACTGCTTACATAGTTGCTGTGTATAGGTGGAGTGCAGTGGGGGAAGATTAGGAGGCTTTGGGTAGAATTTGTGGGCTGTAGAGTCTGGTATGGCTGCTGTCACTACGAGCTTTAAGAACACCCTATTAAACCATGCATTGTGAAATCAATTGTGGCATTCCCAAGAAGAAAAAAAAGCTTTTATTCTTTATGCAAATGAAGACTTCAGTGCACTAGCCCCTCCATGCACCTCAGTTTTCCAGTACTGGCTGGCCCCTTGTGCACTGAAGCCCTGATCTACATTAACCGTAAAAGTCTTTTTTTCTTTAGAGCACCGCTACTGACTTTCACAAGGCACAAGGTATCATTTAACCCCTTAGGGACGCATGACGTACCGGTATGGCATGTTTCCCGAGTCCTTAAAGACCCATGACGTACCGGTACCTCATGGCTTTAAATCGCGATTCCGGCGCCGCGGGTGTTAATTGGAACAGGATGCCGGCTGAAATCATTCAGTATCGGCGTATCGGCGATCGCAGAAAACCGCAGGTCAATTCAGACCTGCGGTTTTCTGCGTTTCCGGTCCATTCGGGTCTCCGGTGACCCGATGAACCGGAAAAAGACTGCGATCGGTGGCGTGATTATACACCACCAATCACAGTCCGAAGATTTGAAGAGGCGGTGCTGGCCCTGGTGCTAAATGCTGCTGTCCAGGGTGCTGATTGGTGCAGGGGAGAGAGGCGCGAGATTCAAACTTACTGCGCTCCTCTCTCCCCTCCTCTTCCTGTTCTGCACGAGCACCCTGCAGCACCGTCCAGCTCCTGAGTCCCTCTAATCGTAATCCATCACCCTTCTGCACCCATCGCCCTCCAGGTAGGTTAGGGTCAGTGAGGGAGAGGCACCGTTAGGCAGGGATAGAAGGGAAAAGTTAGTTAGGGGAAAAAAAAAAGCACTTTTATTCTAAACTTTCTTTGTTTCAGCTTTCCGACCCCAGACCCCTCCCTGCCACTTGCCCCCTCACCACCAGCCCCCTCACCACCAGCCCCCCCACCACACTTATTTTTTTTTTCTGCGTGCGCTGACTGGCCGGCACTCTTAGCTTCCGGCCACTGTTTAGCGCATCGCCCGCCCCACCGCTGATCAGCGTTGTACCGCTGATCAGCAAGTTTGAACTTTTTATTTTTTTTATTTTTCTAACACTTGCCCATTTTTTTGCTTGGATGTTTAGTACGCGAACACCCGTGCCCCCACACACACGCACATACACACGCACACACACATACCCATGGCCCGCCGGATGTTCTCGGCCGAGGAGGCATACGCCCAGATTGCCTCCGACTCAGAGAGCCCCAGTGAGGATGAGGATGACCCCATGTTCCTTTTGTCATCCGCATCCTCCTCATCATCATCTGATGACGATGAGCCCCCAAGGCGGCGGAGACGCCGCCAGGCGGAGCCAGGGGCCGCACATGCTAGGGATCCTGTGGCCCACCCTAGTACGAGCCGCCCTGGGGTTCGTACTGGTTTCCCGGCCCACCAAATAAGCCCACCGGAGCCCCCTGCCGATGAACTTAGCTGGTGTCCCCCAGTGGACTTTGAGCCCGAGATTCTGGATTTTGCTGGCAATCCAGGAATCCAGATTCCCACAGTGGGGTTTACTGAAATTGACTTTTTTAGTTTTTTTTTTCAGTAGCCCATTTGTGAATCTGATGGTGGAGCAGACGAACCTGTACGCCCAACAGTTCGTTGCTCAGCACCCAGGCTCATTTTTGGCTAGACCCGGTGGCTGGACGCCGGTCAGTGCAGCCGAGATGAGGACATTTTGGGGCCTCGTGCTGCATATGGGTCTAGTGCAAAAACCCAGTGTCAGGCAATACTGGAGTGGGGACGTCCTCTACCAGACCCCACTCTACAGTATGGTCATGACACGTCCCCGGTTTGAGGCCATCCGGAAATGTCTGCATTATTCCGATAATGCAGCATGTCCCCCCCGAGGTGATCCTGCCCATGACCGTCTGTATAAGATCAAATTTGAGCAGGCCTACATACCTGGAAGGGAGGTCGCGGTTGAAGAGTCTCTCGTTGCGTTCAAGGGGAGACTCAGTTTCCGCCAATACTTTCCCACAAAGCGGGCGAGGTATGGCGTGAAGCTATGCAAAATTTGTGAGAGTACCTCAGGGTACACTTACAAATTTCGTGTGTACGAGGGGCGAGATTCCCGTATTCAACCCCCAGAATGTCCCCCCACTCTGGGTGTTAGCGGGAAACTCGTGTGGGACCTTATGTACCCACTGCTGGATAAGGGTTACCACTTGTACGTGGACAACTTTTATACCAGCATTCCCTTGTTCAGGTCCCTTGCCGCCAGATCCACGTTCGATTGTGGGACCGTGCGGAAAAATCAATGCGGCCTCCCTGCCCACCCTTTCCAGGTACCTATCCCCAGGGGTGAGACCCGTGCCTTTACCAGTGGAAACCTGTTGCTGGTCAGGTATAAGGACAAGAGGGATGTCCTTATGCTGTCCACAATCCATGGTAACAGCACCACCCCTGTCCCTGTGCGAGGTACCGCGGCAACGGTCCTCAAGCCCGATTGTATCGTCGACTACAATTGGTATATGGGAGGAGTTGATCTCTCTGATCAAGACCTCAAGCCATATAATGCCATGCGCAAAACCCGGGCATGGTACAAAAAAGTTGCGGTCTACTTGGTACAGGTTGCCTTGTACAACTCTTTTGTACTATCCCGAAGCGCTGGCAGCACAGGGACATTCCTCCAATTCTATGAGGCAGTCCTCAAAGACCTGATCTTTTCGGACTGGGAAAGAGCAGGCCGGAGTACCTCGGGAATTGGAGGCGCCCGGATCGTCCCTGGCCAACATTTGCTAGGTGTGGTCCCCCATACTGGAAAGAAGGGACGAACCCAAAAAAGATGCAGAGTGTGTCACAAGAGGGGGATACGGAAGGACACCACCACTCAGTGTGACACTTGCCCCGATCATCCGGGCCTCTGCGTTATGGATTGCTTCAGGGAGTATCACACTTCCATGGAGTACTAAATTTATATAATCCCCAACAGTCCCCTAGAGCAGTGTTTCCCAACCAGTGTGCCTCCAGCTGTTGCAAAACTACAACTCCCAGCATGCTCGCACAGCCAAAGGCTGTCCGGGCATGCTGGGAGTTGTAGTTTTGCAACAGCTGGAGGCACACTGGTTGGGAAACACTGCCCTAGAGAACATAAAAAACTATGGCTCTCAGACTTTGGAGACACGGAAACAATTTTTTTCCCCAAAAAAAATATTAGTTTTAGTGCAGGCATCCTCAAACTGCGGCCCTCCAGATGTTATAAAACTATAACTCCCAGCATGCCCAGAGAACCTACAGCCATCAGCAGGGCATGGTGGGAATTGTAGTTTTACAACATCTGGAGGGCCGCAGTTTTAGGATGCCTGCTTAGTGTCTCCAAAGTCTGAGAGCCATACATATTGGGCATCGTCGCGTCCGTAAAAATCGTCTCTATAAAAATAACATTTAACCCAACCCCCCCAGATGAACAGCGTTAAAAAAAAAAACGTGTAAAAAAAGCAATTTTTTTGTCACCTAACATCAGAAAAAGTGTAATAGCGAGCGATCAAAATGTCATATGCACCCCCAATTAGTGCCTATAAAACCGCCATCTCATCCCACAAAAAATGAGCCCCTACATTAGTCGCCCAACAAAAAAAAAATAACTATAGCTCCCAGGCTATGGAGATACTAAAATATTTCTTTTGGTTCCTAAAATGATAATATAGTGTAAAATCCAAATAAATTTAAAAATGTAGACATATTACCGTATTTATCGGCGTATAACACGCACAGGCGTATAACACGCACCTTCATTTTAAGAGGGAAATTTCAGGAAAAAAATTTAAATTTCAAATAAAGAACTTTGAAGCAAAATAAGGGTAGCTCAGAACTTTTTTTTATTAATATTATTACCACTTATAAGGTAAATAATGTTAGCACTTTGTATAATTATTTTATAATTACCATATATTTTATCTGTTAATACCGTAAGTTGTTAATTCGTTAAGTTGTTACGCCGTACAGAAAACCCCACTCCAGTTTACTTCACTACTTTACTTGTACCTGACGGGTACAAGTTCTCCTGCCTCAGACAGCAAACTCTCGCAGTGCAGAGCGTTACCGTGGTTACGCTCCGACGGCCGCGAGAATTAGACGTGAGGAAGGCGCGGGTTGCCTGGGCTTGCCGTTGCCTACTGATTGCCGTTACTCACACTCCACACGCTGCTGCTGATCCACTCGCTGCTGTGCGGTATGTAGATTATATCGGCGGTGTATATGGTGTATACGGTACTTGTTAATACTGTAAAAACATGGCTTCTTAACATTATATCGGCGTATAACACGCATACATCATTTGCCCCCTATTTTCAGGGGGAAAAAGTGTGTGTTATACGCCGATAAATACGGTAGGTATCGCCGCGTCCGTAAGAATCTGCCCTATAGAAATAACATTTGACCAAACCCCTCGGATGAACAGAGTTTTTTAACTCTGCCAAACTGTGCCAAAACACCCATTTTTGGGCAAAATTTCCATTTGAATCCTTTTTTCCGGTAATAAAGCAAGGGTTAACAGCCAAACAAAACTAAATATTTATGGCCCTGATTCTGTAGTTTGCAGAAACACCCCATATGTGGTCGTAAATGGCTATATAGCCACATGGCAGGGCATAGAACGAAGGGAACTCCATATGGTTTCTGGAAGGCAGATTTTGATGGACTGTTTCTTTTTACACCATGTCCCATTAGAAGCCCCCCCTGATGTAGCCTAGACTAGAAACTCCAAAAAAGTGACCCCATCTAAGAAACTACACCCCTCAAGGTATTCAAAAGTTACTTTACAAACTTTGTTAACCCTTTAGGTGTTCCACAAAACTAAATAGCGAATGTAGAAACAATTTTAGAATTTAAATTTTTTGTTACCTTGCCTCAAGAAAGTGTAATATAGAGCAACCAAAAATCATATTTACCCCTAAAATAGTCCCAAAACAACAACCACCTTATCCCGTAGTTTCCTAGATGGGGTCACTTTTATGGAGTTTCTACTCTAGGGGTGCATCAGGGGGCTTGAAAGGGTACATGGTGTAAAAAAAACAGTCCTGCAAAATCTGCCTTGCAAAACCCATATGGTGTTCCCCTCCTTCTATGTCCTCCCGTTTGGCCAAACAGTAGTTTACGACCACATATGGGGTGTTTCTGCAAACTACAGAATCAGGGCAACCCATATTGAGTTTTGTTTGGCAGTTAACCCTTGTTTTTTTCCTGGAAAAAATGTATTATATTGGAAAATTTTATGTCCATTTGCCATGAAGTCTACTGTTGTGTCGCAGAATGTCGCATGTCGCAGTGCGACCCCATAGCCTATCATTATAAAAATTGTTGGCGCGACATTAGTGTGACAAAATGTTGCGCGACACATGTCTTTGTGCAGCCCTAGCCTTAAAGTGGTTGTCTGAGATAATAGGCAGGAGAACCAGACCTGGGTATAACATAATTTTTTATTTTAGGCTATTGTAGGGTTTGTCTGAGATTTTGTATTATCTCAGACAACCACTTTAAATAAAGAGCTTATGGAGCCCAAATCGATGGCCTCTGTTAGCCTCTAATGCTAGGAGTCACAGGGAGATGTGGTTAGCCACTGCCTACAGCACTCATAAGGGTGCCTTCACACGTGGCAGATTTTGGGGCAGAAAGTTCTGCGATTGAAAATCAGTTACATTCATTTGTATGGGGCAGCAAGCACATGGATTTCTGCAAGCCCCATTTAGGTGAATGGAACTGATTTTCAATCACTAAGGCTGGTTTCACACGGGCGTTGCGGGAAAAGGAGCGGGTGCGTTGCGGGAACATGCACGATTTTTCCGCGCGAGTGCAAAACATTGTAATGCGTTTTGCACGCGCGTAAATAAAATCGGCATGTTTGGTACCCAAACCCGAACTTCTTCACAGAAGTTCGGGTTTGGGATCGGGGTTATGTAAATTGTATTATTTTCTCTTATAACATGGTTATAAGGGAAAATAATAGCATTCTTAATACAGAATGCTAAGTACAATAGCGCTGGAGGGGTAAAAAAATTAAATTTAACTCACCTTAATCCAGCAAGTGGATTATAGTGAGTTAAATTATATATATATTTTTTTTAACCCCTCCAGCGCTATTGTACTATGAATTCTGTATTAAGATATAATAATGATCGGGTCTCCATCCCGATCGTTTCCTAGCAACCGTGCGTGAAAATCGCACCGCACTTGCTTGCAGATGCTTGCGTTTTTCACGCAACCCTATTCACTTCTATGGGGCCAGCGTTGCGTGAAAAACGCACAACATAGAGCATGCTGCGATTTTCACGCAGCGCATAAGTGATGCGTGAAAATCACTGCTCATGTGCACAGCCCCATAGAAATGAATGGGTCCGGATTCAGTGCGGGTGCAATGCGTTCACCTCACACATTGCCCCCTCGCGGAAAACTCGCCCGTGTGAAAGGGGCCTAAATCTGCAGTTTGTGAAGACACCCTAAGGCCTCTTTCACACGGGCGTCATGTTTTTTGCCCGGATAAGAAGCGGGTGCGTTGTGGGAAAATGCACGATTTTTCCGCACGAGTGCAAAACATTGTAATGCATTTTGCACGCGCGTGAGAAAAATCGGCATGTTTGGTACCCAAACCTGAACTTCTTCACAGAAGTACGGGTTTGGTTTGGGTGTTCTGTAGATTGTATTATTTTCCCTTATAACATGGTTATAAGGGAAAATAATAGCATTCTTAATACAGAATGCTTAGTACAATAAGGCTGGAGGGGTTAAAAAAAAAAAAAAACTCACCTTAATCCACTTGATCGCGCAGCCCGGCTTCTCTTCTGTCTTCATCTTTGAGGAATAGGACCTTTGATGATGTCACTGCGCTCATCACATGGTCCATCACATGATCCATCACCATGGTGATGGATCATGTGACTGACCATGTGATGAGCGCAGTGACGTCATCACAGGTCCTATTCCTGTGCACAGCAAAGAAGAAGACAAAAGAGAAGCCGGGCTGCGCGATCAAGTGGATTAAGGTGAGTTAAATATTTTTTTTTAACCCCTCCAGCCTTATTGTACTAAGCATTCTGTATTAAGAATGCTATTATTTTCCCTTATAACAATGTTATAAGGGAAAATAATAATGATCGGGTCCCCATCCCGATCGTCTCCTAGCAACCGTGCATGAAAATCGCATCCTATCCGCACTTGCTTGTGGATGCTTGCGATTTTCACGCAGACCCATTCACTTCTATGGGGCCTGCATTGCGTGAAAAACGCACAAAATAGAGCTTGCTGCGATTTTCACGCAACACACAAGTGATGCGTGAAAATCACCGCTCATGTGCACAGCCCCATAGAAATGAATGGGTCCGGAATCAGTGCGGGTGCAATGCGTTCACTTCACGCATTGCAACCGCGTGGAAAACTCGCCCGTGTGAAAGGGGCCTAAGGGCCAGAGAGGCCTCATGATCTAATTGTCAGCAGCAACCAATGCCAAGGTTTAGCTGCAAGCTAGTCTCAAATAGGGGTATGCCGTAGGGTTGGGCAATATCACAAATATTCCCACAATAACAATATTAAGAAATTTATCATGATAACGATATATATATCACAATAAATACCCATTTAGAAGGGAAAAAAACACATGGGGCCACAAGGAGACACTATACTGTATGGGGGCTACAAGTTGTATACCCCATACAGTATATCTCCTTGTTGCCCCTATACAGTGTACAATAATGTCTCCTTGTTGCCGCTATAGTATGGGGCCACAAGGAGACGTTATATTGCATGGAGCTTAAACAGTAAAATATCTTTCTTGCTCCCATACATTTATAGTATAGTTTCTGTGTGGCCTCACTGTGCCACACCATGTAATAAGGCACCGACACACAGATTTTTGGTACTTTCACACTAGCGTCGTTCGGATCCGGGAGGCAGTTCCGGCAAACCGTTTGCAAACGGAAATATGTTTTTTCCGGATCCGTTAGCAAGTTGCGGTATTTTGTCCGGTCAAATACTGTACAAGGGACGGAACGGAAAACATCTTGATGCATACTGAACGGATTGCTTTCCATTCAGAATGCATTAGGACAAAACTGATGCGTTTTTTTCCGGTATTGAGACCCTTTACCGTATTTCAATACTGGAGAAGAATAACGCTAGTGTGATAGTACCCTTAGAAATTAATGGATCTGCACTTGATCCTCAAAAAATGCTGATTGGCTGCAGACTAAAAAAAGGTTTGTGTGCATGAGGCCTTAACGGGAACCTGTCAGCTCCAACAAACATCCCAAGCCGTCAGCAGTACCTGAGAGTAGCCAGCAGCGTGTTTGTAACGATCATTTTCTTCCTGAAGGCAGAGAAGCAGAAGCTGTAAAAACGTTCTTTAATCCCCTGCCGGCGCGCTTCTCTAGTCAGGCTTGAAGTCACGGGGGCAGCGGCCTCCTTGCTTCAAGTCACGGTAACCACGCCCTCTTCCCTGTGACTGACAGCCGACAGTTCGGCAAAGCCAGCCGAACTCTTGTGCATAAGCGCTGTCAGTCACAGGGAAGGGGGCGTGGTTACCGTGACTTGAAGCAAGGAGGCCGCTGCCCCCGTGACTTCAAGCCTGACTAGAGAAGCGCGCCGGCAGGGGATTAAAGAACGTTTTTACAGCTTCTGCTTCTCTGCCTGCAGGAAGAAAATGATCGTTACAAACACGCTGCTGGCTACTCTCAGGTACTGCTGACGGCTTGGGATGTTTGTTGGAGGTGACGAGTTCCTTTTAAATGGCTTATGTGGGTGAACACTACATACAGCGCTGCTAAACCTGGACGGTAATACAGCACCAAATAACTGTTACATACAGTGACATTTTCTTTCCTCATCTTTTTTATTTGGAGATCAGACCGCCACGATAACTTCTTCCAGCTGTGTCTCGTCTCTGCAGAGTTTAACACACAGACATCTTAGATCCGCACTTTTCCATCATCATCATGCTGCCCAATACTGTGCTCGCTGTGCTCCTTAATGCCCCACAGGCACTATAGTGCAGAAATAATAGTGCTAAACTAGCCCCCCCCCAATAACGCCCCCTACAGTATCACCAATAGTCTTTAGTATTGGTGACCACTGCCCTCCATATTGTGCCTAATAATAATGCCCCCACAGTACTCCTATATTAATATGCCCCAATAGGGCATTAAGACCCCCTATAGTGACGCATCTATATAATGCTCTCTCCCTCTAGTATAATGCCCCCATATTTAATGCTCTCCCCCCTGTAGTATAATGTCTCCATATATAATGCTCCCCCCCTATAGTATAATTTCCTTAATATATAATATTCTGCCTCCCACCACCTGGTATTTCTCGCAGTAGTGCAATACATGGAGCTATTAAAAAAAACTAAAACATTATACTCACGATGACTCCGGAGCCTGAGGCCTATGGGGCTGAACAGTGGGCATGGGAGCCAAAGGTAAACTGATGCCCCCCTGCCTCATGGGAGAAGTAGGTGTGACATCACAAAAATACTCCGGTAATAAGAAAACGGTGATTTCGCCATATCACCGTTTCTTATTAATGTGGTATATCGTACATACCAGTAAATCGCCCAACACTAATGTGCCATGAGCTGCACGCAAATCCCCTTCAGGTTACTCAAAGGACAAGCTGGCAAAGATAGATGGCAGGCTGTGAAATCTCTAACTCGCCATGTCTACTCAGGTCTAGTATGCCTGGGACCGTCGGAAAAATCTATCAGTGCAGAGGCAAGATATTGATGTAGTGTAAGGTATTGAGAGCTTGAAAGTTGTGCTTCTATCACAGTACCTTGCCAGGCCCCATTCCAGGTTGTTACTAATTCCATTGTGCTGTCAATTCTGATCAGAGGCACATGTGATTGGCTGGAAGATCCAGTCAATAGCAAGTGCCTTTTAGTTGGAACATGCACTCACATGTGCTGCAGATGAGCATGGACAACACAGTTGTAAGGCCTCTTTCACACGACCGTATGGCTTTTTCAGTGTTTTGCGGTCCGTTTTAAACGGATCTGTTGTTCCGTTTTTTGTTTCCGTTGTGTTTCCGTTCCGTTTTTCCATATGCCATATACAGTATACAGTAATTTCATAGAAAAAATTGGGCTGGGCATAACATTTTCAATAGATGGCTCCGCAAAAAACGGAACGGATACGGAAGACATACGGATGCATTTCCGTATGTGTTCCGTTTTTTTAGCGGACCTATTGACTTGAATGGAGCCACGGAACGTGATTTGCGGGCAATAATAGGACATGTTCTATCTTTTAGCGGAACGGAAAAACGGAAATACGGAGTACATTCCGTTCTTTTTTGCGGAACCAATTAAATGAATGGTTCCGTATACGGAACGCAAAAAACGGCCCGCAAAACGGGAAAAAAAAACGGTCGTGTGAAAGAGGCCTAAGTTGAATACACATTCAAGTTATGATGGCAAAAGATAGGCCAAAATATCATAACCTGGGGCCATCATGACTAAGGAGACTATTATACATGGTTAGAGGGCCTACCACCAGCAGCTATCATTTTTATCATTTACCCTTTGACTCTGATCAGGTTTCTCCTAAGATCCAACTGAAAGACTGAGAAAAAATGGTGACCGATTAATTGTGGTGTTGATAACGCATGCTCAGACTGCACAAAAATGTGAAAACAATAAATGCCGGATCCGTTTTTCTGAATGAAGGCTTTATCCAGTACTGCTCTTTCTCCCGTCATGATGTCCAGAGCCTGCATGTTTTCCTTTACAAGTTTGACCTATATCTATAGAAACATATTGTAATCCCCATAAGTGTACACATGCAAAAACTGATTTTTATTAGCTGTCAATGATATCATTTTATGTTATACAGTCATGTGAAAAAATTAGGACACCCTTTGAAAGCATGTGGTTTTTTGTAACATTTTTAATAAATGGTTATTTCATCTCCGTTTCAACAATACAGAGAGATTAAAGTAATCCAACTAAACAAAGAAAACTGAAGAAAAGTCTTTTCAAGATCTTCTGTAAATGTCATTCTACAAAAATGCCTATTCTAACTGAGGAAAAAGATAGGACACCCTCACATGTATTCCCTCTTAAATTGGCTCAGATCTCACACAGGTATATCACACCAGGTGCACATAATTAGTAGATCGTTACTCTGCATGTTGAATGAGGCTTGCCCTATTTAAACCTCAGACATTTAGTTTGGTGTGCTCCTGACTGTTGAAGTGAGAGTGAGCACCATGGTGAGAGCAAAAGAGCTGTCAGAGGACTTCAGAAAAAAGATTGTAGCAGCCTATGAGTCTGGGAAGGGATTTAAAAAGATCTCAAAAGATTTAGAAATCAGCCATTCCACTGTCCGGAAGATAGTTTACAAGTGGAGGGCTTTCAAAACAACTGCCAACATGCCCAGGACTGGTCGCCCCAGCAAGTTCACCCCAAGAGCAGACCGCAAGATGCTAAAAGAGGTATCCAAAAACCCTAAAGTGTCATCTCGAGAACTACAGCAGGCTCTGGCTACTGTTGATGTAGAAGTACATGCCTCTACAATCAGAAAGAGACTGTACAAGTTTAACTTGCATGGGAGGTGTGCAAGGAGGAAACCTTTGCTTTCCAAGAGAAACATCGAGGCCAGACTGACATTTGCCAGCGATAAAGTTGACAAAGACCAGGACTTCTGGAATAATGTTCTTTGGACAGATGAGTCCAAAATTGAATTATTTGGACACAACAGCAGAGGACATGTTTGGCGTAAACCAAACACAGCATTCAAAGAAAAGAACCTCATACCAACTGTGAAGCATGGAGGTGGAAGTGTCATGGTTTGGGGCTGCTTTGCTGCAGCAGGACCTGGTCAGCTCACCATCATAGAATCCACGATGAATTCTACTGTGTATCAGAAGGTGCTTGAAGAACATGTGAGACCATCAGTTAGAAAATTAAAGCTGAAGCGGAACTGGACCATGCAACATGACAATGACCCAAAACATACTAGTAAATCAACCAAAGATTGGCTGAAAAAGAAGAAATGGAGAGTCCTGGAATGGCCAAGTCAAAGTCCAGATTTGAATCCCATTGAGATGCTGTGGGGTGACTTGAAAAGGGCTGTACGTGCAAGAAACCCCTCAAACATCTCACAGCTGAAAAAGTTCTGCATTAAGGAGTGGGGTAAAATTTCCTCAGACCGATGTCGAAGACTGGTAGATGGCTACAAGAACCGTCTCACTGCAGTTATTTCAGCCAAAGGAGGTAACACTCGCTATTAGGGGCAAGGGTGTCCTATCTTTTTCCTCAGTTAGAATAGGCATTTTTGTAGAATGACATTTACAGAAGATCTTGAAAAGACTTTTCTTCAGTTTTCTTTGTTTAGTCGGATTACTTTAATCTCTCTGTATTGTTGAAACGGAGATTAAATAACCATTTATTAAAAATGTTACAAAAAACCACATGCTTTCAAAGGGTGTCCTAATTTTTTCACATGACTGTATATGGTATGCAATGCTGTACACAGTCATGAACTGTTCATATGTAAATATAATGGAGTTACTAGAGGATAGCTGAATACATAGGTCACTGTGAAGCAGTATACTTGGGTAAATATAATGCAGGCACACTGGAATTTTAAAGTGCAAAGATGGTTTTTTATGTTGTATAGGTCTTAATCTGTTTCTATAGATTTTTTGTTGTTGTCTGGCTTGAAGTTTTACATGTATTTTTCAGCTTCCCGTTTCTATGCAAAAGCACCTGAAATGAGAACTCCGAGTGACAAACAGACCTTTGAGTTTCAAGCAGGTGAGTAGCCATGCGTATAACTGTTCATATAAAGCATTGGAAATATATATATATATATATATACTGTGTCCTACAAAAGTGAGTACACCCCTCTCATTTTTGTCAATTTTTATTATATCTTTTCATGGGACAACATTCAAGATATGACACTTTGGTAGAATGTAAAGTAGTCAGTGTACGGCTTGTATAACAGTGTACATTTGGTGGGTCCTCAAAATAACTCAACACACAGCCATTAATGTCTAAACCGCTGGCAACAAAAGTGAGCACACCCCTAATTGAAAATGGCCAAATTGTGCCCAATTAGCCATTTTCCCTTCCCGATGTCATGTGACTCGTTAGTGTTACAAGGTCTCAGGTGTGAATGGGGAGCAGATGTGTTAAATTTTGTGTTTTTGCTCTCACACTCTCTCATACTGGTCACTGGAAGGTCAACATGGCACCTCATGGCAAAGAAGTGAAAAAAAAGAATTGTTTGTCTACATAAAGATGGCCTAGGCTAGATTGCCGACATCCTGAAACTAAGCTGCAGCACTATGGCCAAAAAAATACAGTGGTTTACCAAGACAGGTTCCCCTCAGAACAGGCCTCGGCATGGTTGACCAAAGAAGTTGAGTGCACGTGCTCAGCGTCCTATCCAGAGGTTGTCTTTTCAAAATAGACGTATGATTGCTCCCAGCATTGCTACAGAGGTAAAAGGGGTGGGGAAATCCGCCTGTCAGTGCTCAGACCCTACACCGCACACTGCATCAAATTGGTCTGCATGGCTGTCATCCCAGAACCAATCCTCTTCTAAAGATGATGCACAAGAAAGCCTGCAAATAGTTTGCTGAAGACTTAAGAACATAGATTACTGTAGATGTAAATGTCCTGTGGTCTGATGAGACCAAGATGAAGTTATTTGTTTCAGGTGTTGTCAAGCATGTGTGGCGGCAACCAGGTGAAGAATAAAAGACAAGTGTGTCTTGCCTACAGTTAAGCATGGTGGTGGGAGTGTCAAGGTTTAGGGCTGGTATGAGTGCTGCCAGCTGTGGAGAGCTATAGTTGCCATTCATGGTTCCCTCAATGAACATGTACTGTGACACACTGAAGCAGAGCATGATCCCCTCCATTCGGAAACTGGGCCGCAAGGCAGTACTCCAACATGATAACATCGAGCACTGCCTTGTTAAAGAAACTGAGGGTAAAGGTGCTGGACTGGCCAAGCATGTCTCTAGACCTAAACCCTATTGAGCATCTGTGAGGCATTCTCAAACGGAAGGTGGAGGAGCGCAAGGTCTCTAACATCCTTCAGTTCCGTGATGTCGTCATGGAATGGAAGAGGATTCCAGTGGTAACCTGTGAAGCTGTAGTGAACTCCATTGCCCAAGAGAGTTAAGGCAGTGCTGGAAAATAATGGTGGCCACACAAAATATTGACACTTTGGGACAATTTGGTAATTTTCACTTTGGGATGTAGTCACTTGTGTTTAGACATTAATGGTTGTGTGTTGAGTTATTTTGAGGGCACACCAAATTTACACTGTTATACAAGCCGTACACTGAATACTTTACATTGTATCAAAGTGCATTACTTCAATGTTGTCCCATCAAAAAAGATCTAATAAAATATTTACAAAAATGTGAGGTGTGCCCCTGTGTTAAGCATCACTGTTTATTGAACTGCAGTTATTGCAATGTATGTACTGTCTAATGGTGATGTAGATGTTATTTCTGGCAGTCTCCATCTTGATGATGATGTTACAGTTAATGGTTGCTGTTTTGTCCTAAGTAAATTAAATTAGTTTTTTGTTCTCCCACAATGTCTGAGTAGAGTTCATAAAAGCTGCAAATACTGCAACAGGTTATTGGCCCAGGACTCAGACAAAAGAAACAGAACTTGGTGAGTGGACAGTCTCAGTCTCATCCTCAGAATACAACGAAGGCCTCATGCACACAACCGTTTTTTCGGGTCCGCATCCGAGCCGCAGTTTTTGCGGCTCGGGTGCGGACCCATTCACTTCAATGGGGCCGCAAAAGATGCAGACAGCACTCCGTGCTATGTCCTTTGCTGCATGCCATAAACTGGGGTGGAAAATGATGAGTGAGACACAGTAAAGGGAGTTGTATGTGGAGGCAGGTATTTTCCTCCCAGTGTGTGCTGCTGGACTAATTAGCAGTCAGGTAAGGTCAAACACCGGACTGGATCGCAGGTGCCGGTCCGGGTTTTTGTTAACACCTAACTGCCTTTAAAAGACAGCTGGGTTCATTCAGAGGGGATCTCTGTATTGGGATCTGAGGCTTGTGCCGGGGAGGAGGGCTGAGACCCATGTGAGGGAAAACAGGCCGACTAAAGCCTGCTGATGGACTCTTGTGGGCAGAACAGGCCGCATGGTTTGAACGCAACGTAACAGGCGGTGTTTCTCTAAGAAAAACACAAAAGTAGCACCATATGGTAGTACAGTCCAGTTAAATAAATGAACATAAAATACTCCAGATTGGAGGCTCACTTTAATGGGTTGTGCAATCAATAGGCACAACACTACTGAAGGCTTGGAAGGGGTCGTAATAGGCCCCCAAGGTAGATGGTCATGCAGCCAGGGATGTACGCACTTCCACATAGGGATCCCTGGAGTCCACAAGAAGGCGGATATATCCAAATAGAAAGAAGAAACTCCCACGGCGCAAATACCAATCTTTGATGATGATACAAACTTGATTTAATAAATTGCCAGGTGGTACCACCTGCCAATTTATTAAATCAAGTTTTGTATCATCATCAAAAATTGGTATGTGCGCCGTGGGAGTTTCTTCTTTCTATTTGCATGGTGTGAACTGACACCAATAGTGTAAGGTGACTTTTTGCTTGAAAGTGTTTTTTTGTTCCGTGAACTTTCTAAACGAAAGTGAATGAACACTGAACTGTTGGTTTACAAACTGGTTGGTGCCTCTATACTGCGTCCGCTTATCCTGTTTACCAGAGCGAATCCCCACAATATATATATAAAGATGGCCAGCAGTTTAGAGCTGAAAGTTACAGTGTCCGAACTAAACAGTGAGAATTGCCAGCTATGGAAATTTAAAGTGGAAATGTTACTGTCCAGAGATGACTTGTGGGAGGTTATTACTACAGAGAGACCAATTATTATCAGAAATGGGACAAGAAAAACACACAGGCAAGCGCCACAATAAGCTTATTAGTGGAGGATGACCAACTGATCCACGTCAGACATGAGAGCACTCCAAAAGGCTTGTTGAGTGCACTACAGAAATTGCACGAAAGATCCAGTCTGAAAAGCAAGTTATTTCTGCTGAGGAACTGTAAAAATGAGGTAGAGCAAAGAAAAAGGCATAAAGGAGCATATAAATGCTAGGCCGAAGGTGGTTACACAACTAAAGTCAGTTGTGACTGATCAATGCACTTGAGACTAGACCTGAGACAGATCTGACACTGGAATTTGTGAAAACCAGGCTCATAGACGAATATCAACAAAGAAAGGAAGTAATGCAGGACTCCACAGAAGGCGACCGTGGAATAGCTCTTAAAGGTCCAGAGACAAGAAGTCACAAAAAGGAGACAAGCACGTTTTAGATGCAAGAAACAGGGACACCTAAAGAAAGACTGTACAATATGGAAAGCAGAGCAGCAGAAGCTACATCCAGCAGGGACCAAACAAATGGTCAAAACTGCTATCTCTCATCCATGTACAGATCATTGGAATGGCATATTTAAAGTGACAACAGTGAGTTGCTGCAAGGCTGGTGCTTTGACACTGGAGCAACCACTCACATGACAAGTGATAGAAACTTCTTAACAGAACTTGACTTAAATAACAAAGAAACTGTTTATCTGGCAGATGGAAGCAGAATAAATGCAGAAGGAACTGGACATGGGATGTTAGTGTGACCCAGTCAAATTGGACATAATATAGTTGTACCAGTGAAAGACATGTCATATGTTCCCAGTCTAGAAGGAGGACTGTTATCTGTCAAACGTTTAACAGCTAAAGGATTCACTGTGAAATTCCAAGGCAAAAATTGCATAATCCTGCATGGAAAGCGGGTGATAGTCATTGCTAAGGCAGATGAACATTTATATCATCTTAACATCGTGAAAGAGCAGGTGAGGTTCTGCATGCATAGGCACAATGATTATATCCATATGTGTCATAGATGCTTAGGCCACAGACATCCAAACAGGATACAGGAACTACAAAAAAGAAACCTAACAAAGGATCTTAACCCCTTCCCGCCTGCCCACTGACTATGTATGTCTTATCTGCACATGCCCCGTGCAGATAGCAAGTATATAAACGTTCAGGTAGCGATTAAATCCCAATCTAGCAGGAGCAGGTCGGGTCCCGGCTGACAGACACAGCGGGGACCCTGAGGAGAAGACAAGAGCGGTTTATTACTGCCAGTTTCCTCCAGAGGTCTTTAATGACCTCATGGAGAGCATATTATGTGCCAAAAATAAATTAAAATATAAGTAAAAAATAATAATAAAAAATACAAATATTATTTTTTTTTAACCACCTCCCGTCCGCACGTTGACTATAAACGTCCGGGAGGTGGTTCTCTATTTCTGAATGGACGTTCCAGATCGTCCTTTCAGAAACTGCAGCTGCACGCTAATCGTGCAGCTGCTGATCGGGTTGCCCTCTGTCAGTGAAAGCAGGGCAACCCAGAGAGAAGGCAGGGACAGTGCCCAGGTGTCCCTGCTTTCTGGATCGCGGCATACACAGCTATGCGCTTCCTGTTCCGACCGGCGGTCACGTGACCGCCGGGACCGGAGAGTGCAGGAGCTGTGTGAGGTCTTTCACAGACCTCGATCAGCCCTGCACTGAGGCTGTACAGTGCTGTATTGCGCTGTACAGCCTCTCTGGGGGGTGTATTTCTCCTGTAACTGGGGCTACTATGTCAGCCCCAGTTACAGGAGAAATCAACAGTGAAAAAAAAAAAAAAAGTGAAGTAAATGTCCCCCAGAGGTCTTGTATGACCTTATGGGGGACAAAGTGTAAAATAAAAAATAAAAATAAAAAAAAAGGTTTCACATGTAAAAAAAAATATCCCCAAGTAAGGAATAAATGTAAAAAAAATATATATATATACATATTTGGTATTGCCGCGTCCGTGACGGTCGGCTCTATAAATATATCACATAATCGACCCAGTCCAATAAACAACATTAAAAAAAAAAACTGTCAAAAAAAGCCATTTTTGTCACCTTACATCACAAAAAGTGCAACACCAAGTGATCAAAAAGGCGTATGTCCCACAAAATGGGACCAATAAAACCGTCACCTCATCCCGCAAAAAATGAGCCCCTACATAAGAAAATCTCACAAAAAATAAAAAAAACTATAGCTCTCACAACATGGACACATTAAAACATAATTTTTTTGTTTCAAAAATGCTATTGTTGTCTAAAACTTAAATAAATAACAAAAAGTATACATATTAGGTATCGCCACGTCTGTAACAATCTGCTCTATAAAAATGTCACTTGACCAAACCCCTCAGATGAACACTGTAAAAATAAATAAATAAAAACTGTGCTAAAACAACCAATTTTTTGGTCACCTTGCCCCATAAAGTGTTATAATGAATAATCAAAAAATCATATGTACCCAAAAATAGTACCAATAAAACTGGCACCTTATCCCCTAGTTTCCAAAATGGGATCACTTCTTGGGAGTTTCTACTGTAAGGGTGCATCAGGGGGGCTTCAAATGGGACATGGCATCTAAAAACTACTTTTCTTCTGCGCGCTGCCGTGTGCCCATACAGCAGTTTATGACCACATGTGGGGTGTTTCTGTAAACCACAGAATCTGGGTAATAAATATTGAGTTTTGTTTGGCTGTTAACCATCGATGTGTTAAAGAAAAAATTGGATTAAAATGGAAAATCTGCCAAAAAAGTGAAATTTTAAAATTTTATCTCCATTTTCCTTTAATTCTTGTGGAACGCCTAAAGGGTTAACAAAGTTTGTAAAATCGGTTTTAAGTAATTCGAGGGGTGTAGTTTCTACAATGAGGTCATTTATGGGGGTATCCACAATGTAGGCCCCACAAAGTGACTTCAGACCTGAACTGGTCCTTAAAAAGTGGGTTTTGGCAATTTTCTTAAAAATTTGAAGAATTGCTTCTAAACTTCTAAGCCTTCTAACATCCTAAAAAAATAAAATGACATTTCCAAAATAATGCCAACATAAAGTAGACATATGGGGAATGTTAAGTAATAAATATTTTATGAGGTATCACTTTCTGTTTTAAAAGCAGAGAAATTGAAATTTAGAAAATTGCTAATCTTTCTAAATTTTTGGTAAATTTGGGATTTTTTCATAAATAAAGGTGAAATATATTGACTCAAATTTATGACTATCCTGAAGTACAATGTGTCACGAGAAAACAATCTCTGAAAGACTTGGATAAGTAAAGGCGTTCCAAAGTTATTACCACATAAAGTGAGATATGTCAGATTTCCAAAATTAGGCCTGGTCAGGAAGGGGGCAAATGGCTCAGATGGGAAGTGGTTAAATGCAGTCGCTAATAGATACCATCACCATAGCGGGCAACCCTTCCTAAAGAAAGCCAGACAAAAGCCTCACGACCACTTGACCTAATACACAGTAATGTTTGTGGTCCTATGAAAGTGCCTACACCCAGTGGCAACAAGTGACCTTCATAGATGACTACTCCAGATACAGTCAACGAACATTTAAGACCACAAAAAACAGTCCCATATACACCAGAACAAAATGGTATAGCTGAAAGGAAATACAGAACTCTCACTGAAATGATCAGGTGCATACTGACAGATTCTGGATTACCTGAGAAATATTGGGATGAAGCCGCAATGACAGCTACAGGCTGCACATGAATTATAGTATGGTGAGAAGCCAAGTGTAAAACATTCAAGTGTGTTTGGATGCAGAACATTTGTGTATATTCCAGAAGAAAAATGCACTAAACTCAAAAACAGCAGTAGAAGGAATATTCGTAGGATACAGTGACTACTGTAAAGAGCACAGAATCCTAAACCCCAAAACGGACACTATTACCATTAGCAACAGTGTGATTTTCACGGAGGATCTGAAAGATGGACAGATGAAATCGCTCGAGTCAAGAGCAGAACAAAATACTGAAAGTGACACTAAACAGACTACCTGTGAGTCGCATGTACAAATAGCTTAAGTTAATGCAAGCCCAAGCTCTACAAATGAGCAGACACAAAGAAACCCAGATGCAGAGCAACGACGTTTAACAAGAGAAAACAAAGGTAAACCACATGTGTATCTCTCATACAAGTTGAGCAGTGTCAGCGTATATGAACCAGGGTTGTAACTACCATAGTGGCAGACCATGCAACTGCTATGGGGCCCAGGGCAAGAGGGGCCTCAGTTGGGATCATCCCTTCTTCTACTGGGGATGAAAACTTGGTCAGGACTCTACCTTCAAAAAGGAACAACTTTTAGCAAATGAGGCAGATAAAAAAATGGCCCCAGGGTCATTGAAAGGGGTTTAGGAAGAAACCCTTCTGTTCTGTATGGGGAGGTGGTTTGATCCTTGCTATGGGACCCTTCTCTCTATACGCAGCTGATATGTGTCATGAATCAGGTCTAAACCCACTGTGCTACTGACTGGCTATACTCTGGAGGGGCATGTCTAAGCAACTACCTGGTTTTCACTAAAGCCTCAGTGTCCCCGCCAGATCTCTGAGAAGTTCTGACAGACGTTCTTCAGAACCTCTTGCATGATGTTCTTTTGTTTTGGTTTCGTTTTGTCATCTCTTCTCCCTCTCCAAGCTGTCATCTATTAGCAGTGATCGCCTCCCTTTACTTCACTGGCTTGATTCTAGGTGACCCTGACTCCCTCCGTATTGAGTGCAGGAAGCCAGTGGTCGTGTCCCCTCACTATTATAGGGTTTTCAGGTGTCACTCAGTCTAGGTACGGGGGCATGCAATTTTCTATCATAAATATCTTTGCATGGGCTGAGCAGTCAGGGAGAGCTCTAGGGCTTTTATACGGCTCACCCATATGTTCCTTAGTTTGGGATCAAGTCAGTCGGATCTTTATTTGTGATTTCTACTTTTCTGCAACACCATCCGTGACATTATAAACCGCCATAACCGTCTTTAAGCATGGATCCGGTTTCAGCCTTGATTGACCGCGTACAGGGTCTTTCACTGGAGGTAGAAGATCTCCGTAAAACTGTCTCTCAGTTTCAGGTGACCGGTTCTGCTTGCGTTCATGGAGTTTGTTCTGAGCCTAAGATCTCGCTTCCGGATACGTTTTCCGGGGTTAGTGAGAATTTTGTTCGTTTTACAGAGGCTTGAAAACTCAATTTTCACCTACTTCCCCATTCCTCTGGTGATGAGGAGCAGAGGGTGGGGATCATCATCTCGCTGCTCAGGGATAACGCTCAGTCTTGGGCTTTTTCGCTGCCGGTGGGGGCATGACCCCTCCGATCGGTGGATGAATTTTTTGTAGCCCTGGGTCAGATATATGATGATCCTTATCATATTGCTCTGGCTAAATCTAAACTGCGTCTTTTATGCCAGGGTAAACAGTCCGCAGAGATATACTGTTCAGAATTTCGGAGATGGGCAGCTGATTCTGGGTGGAATGATGCTGCACTCTGAAGTCAATTTTGCCATGGTCTTTCAGAGGGATTGAAAGATGCATTTGCCTTTCATGAGAGACCTGTCTCCTTGGAGTCTGCCATGTCTGGGGCTGTTCGTATTGATAGGCGTCTTAGAGAGAGAGAGTAGAGATCACTCCTTCCTGTCATATTCAGTCCAAGGACAGTGGGGCAGTCTCATTCACTGCGCAGGGGCCTCAGTCTCTCTCAATCCCCTCTGAGCCGGAGCCCATGCAGCTGGGTTTGCTTGCCTCTAATAATAAAGGATTCAGCTCTCAGAGGAGGGTTTGTTTCTGTTGTGGAGGTATAAATCATTTGGCAAATGTTTGCCCCTCTAGGAGATTCAGGGAGTTTTTTTAGAGTAATAAAGAAACAAAGAGAAAAAAATCCTCTAAAAACGTTCCATCTGTTACTATTGGCAAGGTTGATGCGGAAATTGAAGGTTTACCGTTTGCTTGTAGTTCCCTTTTTGCCTTACCTGCCAGGGTGGCGCTAGAGAGCAAGAACATTGTTTGTGAGATTTTTGTAGATAGTGGAGCAGCTGTCAATCTCATTGATAATCAATTTGCTATAACACATGGTTTCCAGGTATGCACTTTGGGAAAGGATATACCTGTTTTTGCTATTGATTCCGTTCCACTTTCTCAAAAATCGTTAAAGGGCATAGTTCACAATATCCGTTTGACTGTGGGTGATGCTCATGTTGAGGATGTGTCCTGTTTCGTCCTAAGCGGATTACCTACTCCTCTAGTGTTGGGGCTACCCTGGCTCACTAAACATAACCTCACCATTGATTGGCAAGCGAGGCAAATAAATGGTTGGAGTGACTTTTGCAGAGAGAATTGCCTCTCGGCGTCTCTTTCAGAGGTTTCTACTAAGACTATCATCTTTTCTCTCAGAATTTTCGGATGTGTTTTCAGAGAGTGGTGTCCAGGAGCTGCCCCCTCACCGGGAGTACGATTGCCCTATTAATCTCATCCCAGGCGCCAAGCTGCCTAAATCTCGTTTATACAATCTCTCCCAACCTGAAAGGGTCGCTATGTGTACTTATATCTCTGAGACCCGGAGAAAGGGACACATCCGACCCTCGAAGTCACCTGTTGCCGCTGTTTTTTTTTTGTTAAGGTTCTTTAAGACCATGTCTGGATTTCAGGGAGCTGAACAGTATCACAATTCGTGACCCTTATCCGCTTCCTCTGATCCCGGACCTGTTTAACCAGATTGTTGGGGCTAAAGTTTTTTCTAAGTTGGATTTAAGAGGGGCATACAACCTGGTCAGGGTCAGGGAAGGGGACGAATGGAAAACGGCTTTTAATACCCCTGAGGGCCATTTCGAGAATTTGGTTATGCCTTTTGGTTTGATGAATGCTCCAGCCGTCTTCCAACATTTTGTGAACAGCATTTTTTATCATTTAATGGGGAAATTTGTACTAGTGTATCTAGATGACATTTAGATTTTTTCTCCTGATTTCAAAACTCATAGGGACCACCTACGTCGGGTCTTGCTCATTCTGCGGGAGAATAAACTATACGCTAAACTGGAAAAATGTGTGTTTGCGGTTCCAGAAATTCAATTTCTGGGTTTTCTTCTCTCCGCTTCTGGTTTTCGCATGGACCCTGAGAAGGTCCGCGCTGTGCTTGATTGGGAGCTTCCTGAGAATCAGAAGGCACTGATGCATTTTTTGGGTTTTGCCAATTATTACAGGAAGTTCATTTTGAATTATTCCTCTGTTGTTAAGCCACTCATTGATATGACTAAGATGGGGGTAGATTTTTCCTCCTGGTCGGTAGATGCACGTAAGGCCTTTTCTAGTATCAAAGAGAGTTTTGCTTCCGCTCCTATCTTGGTACAACTTGATGTCTCTCTGCCTTTCATTGTTGAGGTGGACGCTTCTGAGGTGGGTGTGGGTGTGGTCTTGTCTCAGGGTCCCTCTCCTGCCAAATGGCGACCGTGTGCCTTTTTCTCAAAGAAGCTCTCCTCCGCAGAGAGAAATTACGATGTGGGAGATAGGGAGTTGTTGGCCATCAATTTAGCTTTTGAGGAATGGCGCCATTGGCTAGAGGGAGCCAGACACCCTATTACCGTGTTTACCGACCATAAGAATCTGGCCTACTTGGAGTCAGCCAAACGTCTGAACCCGAGACAGGCCAGATGGTCTTTATTCTTTCCTAGATTTAATTTTGTTGTCACGTTCCGCCCTGGGGTTAAAAATGTGAAGGCTAATGCCCTATCACGTTGTTTTCCTGGAGGGGGGAACTGTGAAGACCCGGGTCCCATTTTGGCTGAAGGGGTGGTCGTCTCTGCTCTTTACCCTGATTTGGAGGCAGAGGTTCAGGCAGCCCAGGCAGAGGCTCCTGATCTTTGTCCTCCTGGGAGGTTGTTTGTGCCTCTCGCTTTACGACACAAGGTCTTTAAGGAGCACCACGATACTGTCCTTGCTGGGCACCCGGGGAGTAGAGCCTCAGTCGATCTCATTGCTCGGAGATTCTGGTGGCCGGCTCTTCGCAAGACAGTTGAGGGTTTTGTGGCAGCCTACGAGACCTGCGCTCATGCCAAGGTCCCTCATTCTCTGCCATCGGGTCCTCTCCTCCCGTTACCAATTCCTTCCCGTCCTTGGACGCATCTGTCCATGGACTTCATTACGGACCTGCCTCTTTCCTTGGGGAAGACTGTGATTCTGGTGGTCGTGGACCGTTTTAGAAAAATGGCGCATTTTATTCCCTTTCCTGGGTTACCCAATGCTAAAACGCTGGCGCAAGCATTCGTTGATCACATTGTCAAACTGCATGGCATTCCTTCGGACATAGTCTCTGATAGGGGCACGCAGTTTGTTTCCAGATTCTGGAAGGCTTTCTGTTCTCGCTTGGGGGTTCGGTTGTCGTTCTCTTCTGCTGTTCATCCGCACGCGTCAATCAGAATCTGGAGACATACCTGCGCTGTTTTGTGACAGAGAATCAGGAGGATTGGTGTTCCTTTTTGTCCCTTGCTGAGTTTGCTTTGAATAACCGTCGCCAGGAGTCCTCTGATAAGTCGCCATTTTTTGGTGCATATGGGTTTCATCCGCAGCTTGGGACATTCTCTGGAGAGGGGTCTTCTGGTTTACCTGATGAGGAGAGATTTTCCTCGTCTTTGTCATCTATTTGGCAAAAGATTCAGGGTAATCTAAAGAGCATGAGTGAGAGATATAAGCGTGTGGTGGATAGGAGACGTGTGCCTGGTCCGGACCTGAATGTGGGTGATCTGGTATGGTTTTTTACTAAGAATATCAAATTGAAGGTTCCCTCCTGGAAGTTGGGTCCTAAGTTTATTGGGCCTTACAAGATCTTGTCCGTCATCAATCCCGTTGCTTTCCGTCTTGATCTTCCTCAGACTTGGAAGATCCATAATGTTTTTCACAAGTCCCTATTAAAACCTTATGTCCAACCCACTGTACCCTCCTCTTTGCCTCCTCCTCCGATTTTGGTTGATGGTAATCTTGAATTTCAGGTCTCTAAGATTGTGGATTCTCGTTTTATCCGCGGTTCTCTCCAGTACCTCGTTCATTGGGAGGGTTATGGTTCTGAGGAGAGGATGTGGGTCCCAGTGGTGGACATTAAGGCCACTCGTCTTATCAGGGCTTTCCATAGGTCCCATCCTAAGAAGGTGGGCTCTGAGTGTCCGGAGTCCACTCGTAGAGGGAGGGGTACTGTCACCGCCAGATCTCTGAGAAGTTCTGGCAGACGTTCTTCAGAACCTCTTGCATGATGTTCTTTTGTTTTGGTTTCGTTTTGTCATCTCTTCTCCCTCTCCCAGCTGTCATCTATTAGCAGTGATCACCTCCCTTTATATCCCCTCCCATACTGCTTCACTTTACGGTTTATACTACTTCCTGGATTGTGCTCACTGCTAGATGCTGCAACTGCTGGTTCCTCAGATAAGTCTATTCCTTTATTTGTGTTTTCCTGTTGGCTTGATTCTAGGTGACCCTGACTCCCTCCGTATTGAGTGCAGGGAGCCGGTGGTCGTCTCCCCTCACTATTATAGGGTTTTCAGGTGTCACTCAGTCTAGGTACGGGGGCATGCAATTTTCTATCATAAAGATCTTTGCATGGGCTGAGCAGTCAGGGAGAGCTCTAGGGCTTTTAAAGGGCTCACCCATATGTTCCTTAATTTGCGATCAAGTCAGTCGGATCTTTATTTGTGATTTCTAGTTTTCTGCAACACCATCCGTGACACTCAGATGGTGAGAATATACTTGAGCCATTAGGGTAGTTGCCAGGAGCTACTCCAGTGCAATCCCCGAGTCAGTGGCAGCTGGTCTGGGCGGACCAGGAGGTACCAGAGTAGGTACCTGAAATATAAGTGTAGTCAGGCGAGCAGAGATGTTACCAGGAGCAACAGTGCAGTACCGAAGGATGGGGCAGAGGCGTAGTCAGACAGGTAAAAGGTCAGGGCAGGAGGCACAGGAACAGGTCAGGCAATCCGTGTTGGCAACAAGAGAGTCAAAGCAAGCAGTCAGGGATCAGACGATAAGCAGAATCCAGGAAGAAGTATAGGTCAGGAGCATACGTGCATATCAGGAAATAACAAACGCAATGACCTTGACACTGAGGCATCTGTGAAGAGGGCTGAGCCACTTTAGTACCTGCAGGAGAGCCAGGGTTGGTCAGCAAGGTCATCTGACCTAACCCACACAGCCTAGGGAGTGACGCGCTCCGCCCTTAGAGCAGTGTAACATAAAACCAGCCAAACACAGTCTGGAACGTCATTTCAGAGATGGCAGCTGCACGTTAATCGTGCAGCTTCTGTGCTGAGGGCCCACTGTCAGTGACAGCAGGGCACTCCAGAGAGAAGGCAGCGACCGTTCCTGGGTGTTCCTGCTTTCTAGTTCGCTGTATATTCTAGAAGCTCTGCCGCTTCCTGTCCTGGCCCAGTGATCATGTGACCGCCGGGGGAGTGCAGGAGCTGTCGGGTCTTCTATGGACCAGGATCAGCTCTGCACTGAGGCTGTACGGCGCAGTATTATCCTGTACAGCCTATCTGGGGGTGTATTTCCCCTGTAACTGGGGCTACTATGTCAATAGTTAAAATTGTAACAAAAAAAAAAAAAATGAAGTTAAATATCCCCCAGAGGTCTGGTATGATCTTATGGGGGACACAAAGTGCAAAATAAAAATGAAAAAAAAATAATAATAATAATAAAAACTGTTTTGGAAATGTTTCACATAAAAAAAAAAATTCCCCCCAAATCCGTTATTTTAAAAATGTTAAAAATAGAAGGAAATAAATAAAATATTTGGTATCACTGCGTCCGACCGGCTCTAATATAATATCATATGACCTACCCCATCAGGTGAACTCCGTAAAAAAATTAAAAAAATAAACATTGCGCCAAAACAGATTTTTTAGTGAGCTCACCTCCCAGAAAACATGTTAATCAATCAGAAAATCATATGTACCCAAAATGGTAGCAATAAAAACATCATCTGATGCTGCAAAAATGAGCCCCCACACAAGACCATAGCCAGAAAAATAAAAAAAATATGGCTCTATGAAAATTGCAACACAAAAACAGGATTTTTTTAATACTCTTATTGTGTAAAATGTAAAAAACAAATCAATAAAAAATAGACATATTTGGTATTGCTGCGTCAGTAACAATTGGCTCTACAAAAATATCACATGATCTACCCCATCAAGTGAACGGTGTAAAAAAAAAAATAATTATGCCAAAACAGCTTTTTCTAGTCACCTCACCTCACAAAAAACATAATATCAATTAATCAAAAAGTCGTATGTACCCCAAAATGGTATGAAAAAGTCAATCCAGATGTCGCTCCTTACTTTCTGAGCCCTGGCATATCCCCAAATAACAGTTTACTACCACAATTGGGGTCTTACTGTATTCAGGAGAAAATGGGTAGCAAATTGTGGGTGGATATTTTTCATTTTCAGACACAAGTATTAAAAATTCTATGAAACACCTGTCGAGTGAAGTGCTCGCTACACGCTACACCCCTTAAAAATTCCTCGGGTGGTGTCGTTTTCAAAATGTGTTCACATTTTGGGGGTTTTCACTGTGGGGGTACTTCAGGGTCTCTTCAAATGCAACATGGCACGCTAAGACCATTCCAGCAAAATCTGCACTCCTTCCCTTCTGTGCCCTGCCGTGTGCCCATACAGCAGTATACTACTATACACTGCGTGCAGAATTATTAGGCAAATGAGTATTTTGACCACATCATCCTCTTTATGCATGTTGTCTTACTCCAAGCTGTATAGGCTCGAAAGCCTACTACCAATTAAGCATATTAGGTGATGTGCATCTCTGTAATGAGAAGGGGTGTGGTCTAATGACATCAACACCCTATATTAGGTGTGCATAATTATTAGGTAACTTCCTTTCCTTTGGCAAAATGGGTCAAAAGAAGGACTTGACAGGCTCAGAAAAGTCAAAAATAGTGAGATATCTTGCAGAGGGATGCAGCACTCTTAAAATTGCAAAGCTTCTAAAGCGTGATCATTGAACAATCAAGCGTTTCATTCAAAATAGTCAACAGGGTCGCAAGAAGCGTGTGGAAAAACCAAGGCGCAAAATAACTGCCCATGAACTGAGAAAAGTCAAGCGTGCAGCTGCCAAGATGCCACTTGCCACCAGTTTGGCCATATTTCAGAGCTGCAACATCACTGGAGTGCCCAAAAGCACAAGGTGTGCAATACTCAGAGACATGGCCAAGGTAAGAAAGGCTGAAAGACGACCACCACTGAACAAGACACACAAGCTGAAACGTCAAGACTGGGCCAAGAAATATCTCAAGACTGATTTTTCTAAGGTTTTATGGACTGATGAAATGAGAGTGAGTCTGGATGGGCCAGATGGATGGGCCCGTGGCTGGATTGGTAAAGGGCAGAGAGCTCCAGTCCGACTCAGACGCCAGCAAGGTGGAGGTGGAGTACTGGTTTGGGCTGGTATCATCAAAGATGAGCTTGTGGGGCCTTTTCGGGTTGAGGATGGAGTCAAGCTCAACTCCCAGTCCTACTGCCAGTTTCTGGAAGACACCTTCTTCAAGCAGTGGTACAGGAAGAAGTCTGCATCCTTCAAAAAAAACATGATTTTCATGCAGGACAATGCTCCATCACACGCGTCCAAGTACTCCACAGCGTGGCTGGCAAGAAAGGGTATAAAAGAAGAAAATCTAATGACATGGCCTCCTTGTTCACCTGATCTGAACCCCATTGAGAACCTGTGGTCCATCATCAAATGTGAGATTTACAAGGAGGGAAAACAGTACACCTCTCTGAACAGTGTCTGGGAGGCTGTGGTTGCTGCTGCACGCAATGTTGATGGTGAACAGATCAAAACACTGACAGAATCCATGGATGGCAGGCTTTTGAGTGTCCTTGCAAAGAAAGGTGGCTATATTGGTCACTGATTTGTTTTTGTTTTGTTTTTGAATGTCAGAAATGTATATTTGTGAATGTTGAGATGTTATATTGGTTTCACTGGTAAAAATAAATAATTGAAATGGGTATATATTTGTTTTTTGTTAAGTTGCCTAATAATTATGCACAGTAATAGTCACCTGCACACACAGATATCCCCCTAAAATAGCTAAAACTAAAAACAAACTAAAAACTACTTCCAAAAATATTCAGCTTTGATATTAATGAGTTTTTTGGGTTCATTGAGAACATGGTTATTGTTCAATAATAAAATTAATCCTCAAAAATACAACTTGCCTAATAATTCTGCACTCCCTGTATATGGTGTGTTTCTGTAAACTACAGAATCAGGGTAATAAATATTGAGGTTTGCTTTGTTGTTAACCCTTGAAGTGTTCCAGGAAAAAAAAAATTTAAATGGAAAATCTGCAAACAAAGTGACATTTTAAAATTTCACCTCTATTTTGCTTTAATTCCTTAACAACATTTCTAAAACCAGTTTTGAATTGTTTGAGGGGTGTCGTTTCTAAAATGGGGACATTTATGGGTTGGTTCTAATATGTAAGCCCCACAAAGTGACTTCAGAACTGAACTGGTCCTTTAAAAAAGCAACCTTTGGAAACTTTCTTAAAAATTTAAAAAATTGCTTCTAAAATTCTAAACCTTCTAACGTCCTAAAAAATTACATTACCAAAATTTATGCCAACATAAAGTAGATGTTAATGTTAATTAATGAATATTTTATGAGGCATCACTATCTGTCTTAAAAGCAGAGAGATTCATATTTAGAAATCAGTGCATTTTTTCACATTTTCGTTAACTTTTGGATTTATTTTATAAATAAAGGTAAAACATATTGACTCAAATTTACCATTAACATGAAGTACAGTGGTTAAAGATAATACAACCAGATCCGTTCATAACGGATGTAGATGGTTGTATTATTAGTAACGGAAGTGTTTTTGCTGAGCCCTGCCGGATCCAGCAAAAACGCTAGTGTGAAAGTAGCCTTAAAGGGGTTGTCCCACTAAAAATATTCTACAGTATTAAAACCAGCACCTGGATCTGAATACTTTCGTAATTGCATGTAATTATAAATTTAGTATAGCCACTGAGTTATTCAATTAAATATATCTGTATAGCACACCTGCAGTTTGTTCTTTTTTTTTTATTTCTTTGACCTGCTCAATGAGAAGGCTGCACATGTCCAGTTTCATCCTTCAGCTGCCTCCTGAACTGTGATAGGGAGAGCATGGAGACGCCCCCTTGGCTGCAGCAGAAAATACACTCCCCTTGGGCTGTCATCTTGATATAAATCTAGCAGAGCAATAAATGTGGAGCTCTCTGGATTCATGTGAGGTTCAGGGCTGGTTCTAGCTTTGTTAGAAATAGATTATCATGTACAGTCGTGGCCAAAAGTTTTGAGAATGACACAAATATTAGTTTTTCACAAAGTTTGCTGCTAAACTGCTTTCAGATCTTTGTTTCAGTTGTTTCTGTGATGTAGTGAAATATAATTACACGCACTTCATACGTTTCAAAGGCTCAGTTTCAAAGAGTCAGTATTTGCAGTGTTGGCAATTCGACTAGGCATGCTCTCAATCAACTTCTGGGCCAATTCCTGACTGATAGCAACCCATTCTTTCATAATCACTTCTTGGAGTTTGTCAGAATTAGTGGGTTTTTGTTTGTCCACCCGCCTCTTGAGGATTGACCATAAGTTCTCAATGGGATTAAGATCTGGGGAGTTTCCAGGCCATGGACCCAAAATGTCAACTATTTGGTCCCCGAGTCACTTTTGCCTTAAGGTACGATGCTCCATCGTGCTGGAAAATGCATTGCTCTTCACCAAACTGTTGTTGGATTGTTGGAAGAAGTTGCTGTTGGAGGGTGTTTTGGTACCATTCTTTATTCATGGCTGTGTTTTTGGGCAAAATTGTGAGTGAGCCCACTCCCTTGGATGAGAAGCAACCCCACACATGAATGGTCTCAGGATGCTTTACTGTTGGCATGACACAGGACTTTTTGTAGCGCTCACCTTTTCTTCTCCGGACAAGCCTTTTTCCAGATGCCCCAAACAATCGGAAAGAGGCTTCATCGGAGAATATGACTTTGCCCCAGTCCTCAGCAGTCCATTCACGAAACTTTCTGCAGAAGATCAATCTGTCCCTGATGTTTTTTTTTGGAGAGAAGTGGCTTCTTTGCTGCCCTTCTTGACACCAGGCCATCTTCCAAAAGTCTTCGCCTCACTGTGCGTGCATATGCGCTCACACCTGCCTGCTGCCATTCCTGAGCAAGCTCTGCACTGGTGGCACTCCGATCCCGCAGCTGAATCCTCTTTAGGAGACGATCCTGGCGCTTGCTGGACTTTCTTGGACGCCCTAAAGCCTTCTTAACAAGAATTGAACCTCTTTCCTTGAAGTTCTTGATGATCCTATAAATTGTTGATTGAGATGCAATCTTAGTAGCCACAATATCCTTGCCTGTGAAGCCATTTTTATGCAACGCAATGATGGCTGCACGCGTTTCTTTGCAGGTCACCATGGTTAACAATGGAAGAACAATGATTTCAAGTATCACCCTCCTTTTAACATGTCAAGTCTGCCATTTTAACCCAATCAGCCTGACATAATGATCTCCAGCCTTGTGCTCGTCAACATTCTCACCTGAGTTAACAAGACGATTACTGAAATGATCTCAGCAGGTCCTTTAATGACAGCAATGAAATGCAGTGGAAAGTTTTTTTTGGGATTAAGTTAATTTTCATGGCAAAGAACTACTATGCAATTCATCTGATCACTCTTCATAACATTCTGGAGTATATGCAAATTGCTATTATAAAAACTTAAGCAGCAACTTTTCCAATTTCCAATATTTATGTAATTCTCAAAACTTTTGGCCACGACTGTACTATATGATGTCTGATTTTTATTTTTTACATTAGTCATTGGCGAACCCCTTTAAGCAACAGCTGCAGCATAATGCTAGAAGGAACTGTGTCAAGCTGATAGTGGCGCTGTGTTGAACATCACTGTTTATTCAAGTGCCATTATTCCAATGTATGTACTGTCTGTTGATTATGTAGATGTTATTTCTGGCAGTCTCCATCTCAATGATGATGATTACAGTTAATGGTTGCTGTTTTGTCCTAAGTAAAATAAACCAGTTATTTGTTCTTTCACAATGTGCTGTTCATAGAAGCTGCAACACTTTCCTCTCCTGCTCCGGACTGCACTGACGCTCACCGCTCCCTGGTCTTTTTCCTGCCTAGCAGTGCACTGTGACCTGACGTTGCACAGCATACAGCTGTACGCAGTGAGGACACAGTGCAAGAAGACAAGAGACCAGTGAATACATCCAGCACAGCGCTACACTACCCACACCTCTTGCATACTGACGGCCGCTTCGATAATGGTCATTAGTATTTGCTGCCATTTTTCCCCTGGTTTTTTTTTTTGGGGGGGGGGGGGGGGAATGTGTCTTATGATGTGAAAAATATGGTTATAAAAAAACCTAATGCAGTTATTTATTTCTTGTAAAATATGTTTATTTAGAGGAAGTATTATAGTTTGGAATTCATGGCTCCACTTAGGTGTTCAGAACTTGCAGATACAGCTTTTGGAGATTTGTTGCTATCAAAAGTCTTTTTTGGTGTCTTGGAAGGTCTGTTTTCTTCTGTTAAGCCTCTTGGTTTTCCCATGCTTCATATAATGTGTATAATGGAGAATAGATGGTTTTAGATTGAAGTCAGGCACTTAAAAGCTTGCTATATATGGGGAACTTATAGAAGACAGCTCTTTTAAATCATATTCTTATTTGCCCATGAGAGGCTAGTTAGTTTGGTTAGGTCAGTAGTAATACATTATATTTGTGTCTCACATTTGCCAGTGACTTGTAGCTGCAGGAGTATGGTATTTCTAAACAGGTGCCCCTGGAGCCTGAAGGTTGGTGCTGTGTTGCTCCTTATGTGCCCGATCTGACAGTCACCGCACCCCTTCTTCTGGCAGCTTCAAATCCAGGACCCGGCTTCTCTCAGCTATAGACCCTCTTCATCGGAGCTCACTGCGGCTATCCCCGCGGGTCCTAAGGGGTTACTGAGTGATCTTCTGCCGCCGCCAGTGATAGTGGGCCCCGCAGCTACAGTGTTGCAGCCCTTCCCCAGTCGGCTGAAGCACCTGACCGGCACTTCAATCTACGGTCCAGGCGCGATACCGGTCCCGCTATAGACTGCAGTGGCCCTTTCTTGAGAAGTGCTGATATGCAGGCGCCTTATTGTTAGCGCTGTCAGCCAGAGCCCGATGGTGCAAGGAAATCTTCCCCGTCTGTCTGTAGAGCTTACCGGCAGCAGTGCAACTGCTTCTCTCTGGCCAGCTGTCGCTCCGGATCTGAACTTCAGTCCCCGGCTTCACCACAGTTCAGGCCCCGATATATGTAGCTCCGGTCCAAGCTCCACAGAGACCTGTGTGGGAGCGCTTTAGTGACAGCAGCACTTGCTGTAGATGACAGTGGCCAGGAATCAATAAAAAGTGACTTTTAAACTATTTAAAACCACTATAACAGCAGTAGCTCGCAAGCTGTGCGTCCTCTCAGCTCAGCGGCTAGCTCCGCGTCGTCGTCCCCCCCCCAGTGATTTATTTCTAAGAATAATGTTTCAAAATAATTTCTACTAATTTCTTTATAATGTTTGATTCAGAAAGCAAATATGTTTTTCGAATCCAACCAAGAATTTATGTTTGTATGTTCTCCCTGTGTTTGTGTGGGTTTCCTCAGGGTACTCCGGTTTCCTCCCACACTCCAAAGACATACTGACAGGAAACTTAGAATGTGAGCTCCGCTGGGAACAGAGTGATGCTAATCTCTGTAAAAGTGCTGCAGAATATGTCAGCGCTATAAAAATGAGTATAATAAATAACTAATGTAAAGAAGAAGACCCCATTATGTAAAACTGTGATATAATATATTAACTCTTGGTACTACAACAAAAGCGAACTCAGGGTATACATGCCATAGAAGCTAACCATTCTCTGCTATTATGCCAAAATAAAGAACTCCCCTCTCCATGTTATCACCTGTAGTGATGGCCTTGCAGTTCGCTTGGCGGTCGGTTCGCGGCGAACATATGGCCAGTGTAGGGAGAGGTTGCCTTTTGGAGCAGGGACAGGCTGTAAGGAAATTAGGGACACCAAATGCTAGCTAATAGGGCCACAAAAGTGCTTTTAAGGACTGGTAATGTTGTGCTATCGATAGGTGTGATACACAGAGGGGTGTGATATACTTATAATATACTTTCTAACATAGAAAGTATATTATAGTGCATTTGTATGCTTCCAGAAAATACTGATTGAGGGCTGCGATCTATCAGCTTCCACAAAATAGTGATTGAGGTTTTCAATATACCTGCGTCCACAAAATTACTGCTTGAGGGTGATATACCAGCTTCAACTAACAACTGATTGAGGCTTTCCATATATCACTTGCACAAAATAGTGATAGAGGTTTTCCATATACATGCGTCTACATAATATAGATTGCGGGATTTGATATACCTGCTTCAACTATTAACTGACTGAGGCCTGCCATATATCAGCTTCCACAAAATACTGATTGAGGGGTTTGATATACATACCTCCACAAAATACTGATTGAGAGGTGCGATATACCTGCTTCTACAAATACTGATTGAGGCCTGCGATATACCTGCTTCCACAAATACTGTTCTTCTCTAAGAACTTTGGCACAGGGTCATTTTGAAAATGACAGGCAGGGGAAGAGGCAGGCCATTCCACAGGGGTGGTAGGAGTCGGGCAGGTGCACCAGGCCGGAGCCTAAGTGTGAAGTTGGAGAAGGTGCGTGTGTCAAAGGATGCACCAGAGTTGGTTGAGTGGCTCACTCAGCCTTCCGCTTCTGCACCCTCCTCATCCTCTGTATCTGCACCCTCACCACCACAGACCCTCCACTCGAGTCAGAGGAATTATTTTCCCATCCATTACCAGACCTTACCGATGCACAGACATTCTTGGCATCGGATGAGGAAGAGGAAGTAGCAACAGCCGCCACCCAGCAGTCTGACGACAGTACCCAGTTCAGCCCAAGGAGGGTGGTCCCCACTGTTACTGCCTACTCCGAGATCTCTAATGTCAGTGGTGGTAGAGGTGACGATGATGAGGTGTCGATGGACGTCACGTGGGTGCCCACAAGAGAGGAGGAGGATTTCAGATGGAGAGACGGAGCAGCCGATTGGGAGGAGAAGCAGACAGAACTCGCAGTGCACAGTAGGCAAAAAGCAGACTGCAAATGTATCTGGAGCGAGCCATCCATCATGCACGGTCACATTTTGCGCTCCCAGGACGCCGGCACATGGCTCTGCAGTGTGGGCTTTTTTTTAACATGTCAGCTGCTGATAATAGTGTTGCCATCTGCAGCCTGTGCTGTCAATGCATAAGTCATGGTAAGCCCAACACTTGCCTAGGGATGACCGCCTTAAAAAGGCACCTGGCCTCCCATCACCAAGTCCAGTGGGAGCAACGCCGTCAGAACCCACAAAGCCACACTCACGGTGCTCCACGCCCTGCCTCTTCTCTGTCTCCTTCTCCTCTCTCCTCCCATTTGTCCTCCACCTTCCACCGCGGCGTTGTCTCGTTCATCTGGTACAAGGCAGGCTTCTGTGGCCCAAATTTTCGAGCATAAAAAAATGATGACGCCGGATAATCCGTTAACCGCTGGCTTGTCGGAACTGCTAGCCCGCCAACTACTGCCATATAAATTGGTGGACTTGGAGGCCTTTAGAATTTTTGGTGCGATTGGCACACCACAATGGAAGGTCCCTGGAAGGAAATATTTCTCCCAGAAGGGCATCCCTGAACTATATAGCCACGTTCAGCGGAAAGTTAATATATCTCTGGCACATAGTGTCGGTGCCAAGATACATCTGACCACAGACACGTGATCTAGCAAACACGGGCAGGGAAGGTACATAACTTTTACTGCCCACTGGGTGAACCTTTTGATGTCCATCAAGTATGTAACCCGTGGCACCCGCGTGGATTTGGTGTTACCGCCACGGATTGCATGCAGGTCTGCCTCTTCTGCTCCTCCTCCTAATCCATCCTCCGTCTCCTCCTCGGCTGACTTCTCCTACCAAGCTCCCCAGAACCTATTCGATGTGCCAGGTGAGACGTTGCCATGCTGTGCTGCGACTGTTGTGCCTTCAAGCCAAGAGCCACACCGGTCCTGCACTGCTTTCAGCTCTCCGGTCACAGGCCAATCAGTGGCTAACCCCCTCTCAATTTGACAGTTGGTAAAGTGGTGTGCGACAACGGTGCCAATCTGCTGAGTGCGCTGAAACCGGGCAAAATGGCACACGTCCTCAACTTAGTCATGCAGCGATTCGTTGCCAAATACCCCAGGGTACAGAACGTCTTGCAGCAGGCCAGGAAAATTTCTGACCATTTTAGAAGATCTTACACGGCCATGGCTCACCTTTTTGAATGTTCAGCGGCAACACCACTTGCCCGTCAGACGTCTGATTTGTGACTGCCGGCACGCTGGAACTCCACTGTTTATATGCTTGATAGGCTGCTCCAGCAGAAACTTGCCATTAATAACTACTTGTACGAACTCTGCGGCAGAACAGGTTCTGGGAGCTTGTTTTTTTTTTTCGCCGTGCCAGTGGCTGCTCATGCGCGACGCATGCAGACTTCTGCGGCCATTTGATGAGATCGCCAAACTGGTCAGTCGTCGCCAGGGCGCCATCAGTGACATCGTATCCTACGCCTTCTTTTTGGAGCGTGCATTGCGTCGTGTCATTGATCAAGCTGTCGAGGAGCAGGAGCTGGAAGATGAGGAAGTTGCAATGCTAAATGAATTTTCAGGGGGGGCTACTCCATCTGAGACAAGTCAGCAGGAGTCTGAAGAGGAGTCAGAGGAGGATGGTGGCTGGGGGGAGGAGGAGGAGCAAGAAGAGCAGGCTTTAAACTTTTCGGGGATCCCTGTTGTTGTCCATGGCTGGGGGAAGGAGACCGAGGATGACATTCTCCTGGGCGATGAGCAGGAGTCATGGTGCTCCACCGCTTCCAATTTAGTGCAAATGGGCGCCTTCATGCTCCAGTATTTGAAGAAGGACCCCGTATAAAAAGCATAAAGGTTAAGGACTTAGACCTCCGGTACAAACACAAAATGGCGGACATGTTACCAGCATCACAGATGGCTGTCAGAATACAACATTTCCAGGCCTTGCTGCGAAAGATGTAAGCAATGTGGACGGTATCCAGCTCACCTGCTGCCTCTATCCCATTAGATTGACTTCCTTGATGCACAGAAACTTTGGTAAGACCACGTAACTTGAGCAAAAAAGGAGATGAATCCAGCATCGAAGTTAACAACGTTGTGAGTTCCTTTGTTCATAATAACACAGATCCATACATTGACAGCATCGCCTCAGTGTTCCTGCAAGGTCGTCTACGCGTTTTGAACAAACATGTTCATATTCATGACTGACCCTAGATTCCCAGATGGCAAAATTTGTAGAGGTGAACTTCAACTACTCCTCCCATCTCCAGGTGGTGATTGAAGCATCCACCAGTCAAAGAAGCTCTACTGGGAAAATCTGAAGCAAACATTGGTGTATTCAACAAACAACAATAATAAAACCTAGTGCGTGCACTTAAAATACATAATGTTCTCGGCCTCAAGTCTATATCAGGGATAACAATACATAAAAGACAACTTCCCAAAATTAGAAAGGAAAGATAGCGTTCCCTGAAAAAACTGCATTATCTGAACAGTGATTACCAATGTTAAAAATAAAGCACAACAAAAAAATGAAACTGAAAATGGCAGGTCTGTCTTCAAAAATACACTTCTGTGAGGAATAAACACATGCATACTAGAAATGGATGTAATCCTAGTATAAATACATAAGTTCTTTCTTCAAATTGAGACCATCTGGATGCCTCGTTTTTAATCAAAGAATCCAGAAGGCTTCCCTCTGTATCAAACGCTTGTGGAAATTACCTCCTCGGGTGGAGGGCAGAAATCGCTCTATTCCAAAAGCAGAAAAAGTTTGCAAACTCCTATCATGTACTGCCTGCCCTCATTAGAAATATTAACATATGAAGCATTGGTGGCATAGTTAAAATGTTCCAAGATTATATTTTTCAATTTTCTGATAGTACTTCCCACATAAAGTAAGTCGCACTGTGTACATCTTATAATATAAATGACCCCAGTGGTGTTGCAATTTATATAAGACCTAATGGGGAAATGCAGGGTATGTTCAGAATCCTGGAACATTTCAGTGGGCAATATGTAATTACATGTCCTACAGGGATGGCCACCACACCGTGTTAACCCGGTATACTTTAACCAGGCACTAGTTACGGTCCTCTGGGGAATGGAAGTAAACAATGATGGAGACAGAGAAGATGCTAGGGTAGGGGATCGTCTTGCTGCCACCCTGTAACCCTCTTGCAGCAGGCCATGAAGAATATCATCTTCATGTAAAATCGAAATACATTCAGATACTACCTGTTTGACCTGCTGGAATTGATTGCTATATGTAAGGACCAGGGTAGGCAGATTTGTACAGTCATCATGTGTCATCACCATTCCTGCTTTTATTATTACTCCCAAAGAGTAATCTCTTGCGATTCTTCAGCTGCGCTATTTTCTCAGCTCTTTTGATCATCCAACCAGGATAACCCCTTGCCAACAAGTGTGCAGTGACAATGCCGCACTCAGACAAGAACGTCGCATCATCACTGCTGCAATTTCTCCTAGCACGTAACATTTCTCCCACCGGTATAGACTTAATAGTATGCATAGGGTGGTGTCACGGCGGGGAGTGGGGGAAACCCCCCACCGTGCCTCAGCGTTCGCTGCAACGCAGGAAAGCAGGGAACAGGGAGCAGGACACCTCCTAACGCGACCCTGAAGATCTCCCTAAACTCCTAATGCATGAGCCGCCTCAGAAGGTAAGGGGGCTCATGCTCTCCAACCTAGAACCCTAGGTATCCCTACTATGCCCTAAGCCTGAAGACAGGGCAGAGACCACCCATTCATCCAGCACAACGGATGCATGGTGTCTCCAGAAGCCCAGCAGCTGGCCACCAACTAGACAGGGTTCACAGCCGAACGACAGGTAAGTAACAAAAGGCAACAGACAACCTAGGTTACCAGAACTTACCTGCCGTCGACGAGATGGACCGGAAACGCACTGTCTAGATGTTTGCTTAAACCCCTCCGGGAAAGCAGCCCCCATTCGGAGGAAACACACTAACCTCCAAACAAGGCCCACACCATAACTACATACACCAGGTGGGAGTGGGAAAACAGAAACACGCCGGAGGGGACACACAGACAGAGCAAGGGAAACAATATAATAAATAAGGGTGACTCGCACAGACTAAGACATTCAGCCAGGGAGCAGAGCTCCTACACAGACTGACAAAACAAACTGACCACAAGCTCCAACACACCAACATATAAGGAGGCCTGAGGTCACACCCACCACACCTAGCAAACACAACTTAACCCCGTGCACACCAAACGGAGAAAGTGCACACATACAAACACACGTTGCCAGAGGCAACCGCATGCATTGACAGCGAGCCACCCAGCAACAAGCTCAGGCTGCTACACTGCCAACAACACCATGTTGCCAGCGTCAACCGCACGTGAGGCTACCAACTAACAGCCCTCACCTTTGGTAAACAACCATTCCTGGCCGCTGGCAACCACATGCGGCTCTAATAGTCACGACCATGACCATAGTCGTGACAGGTGGTGGCTGTTCGCTCTCCCCTACCCTAGCATCTTATATTATTAGATGTACACAGTGCGACTTATTTTATGTGGGAGGTACTATCCAAAAATTTCAAAATAGAATCTTGTAACATTTGAACTATGTCACCAATGCTTCATATGTTAATATTTCCAATGCAGCCAGGCATTTCATTTCAGTACATGATAGGAGTTTGCAAACTTTTTCTGCTTTTGGAATTGAGCGAGGAGGTAATTTCCACAAGCGTTTGATACAGAGGTAAGCCTTCTGGATTCTTCGATTAAAACGAGGCATCCAGATGGTCTCAATTTGAAGAAAGAACTTATGTATTTATACTAGGTTTACATCCATTTCTGGTGCGCATATGTTTATTCCTCACAGAAGTGTATTTTTGAAGACAGACCTGCCATTTTCAGTTTCATTTTTTTGTTGTGCTTTATTTTTAACATTGGGAATCACTGTTCAGACCATGCGGTTTTTTCAGGGAACGCTATTTTTTCTTTCTAATTTTGGGAAGTTGTCTTTTATGTATTGTTATCCCTGATATAGACCTGAGGGGAGAACATTATGTATTAAGTGCACGCACTAGGTTTTATTATTGTTGTTTGTTGAATACACCAATGTTTGCTTCAGATTTTCCCAGTAGGGCTTCTTTGACTGGTGGATGCTTCAATCTACTACCTTCAATCACCACCTGGAGATGGGAGGAGTAGCTGAAGTTCACCTCTACAAATTCTGCCATCTGGGAATCTCTGGTCAGTCATGAATAAGAACATGTTTGTTCGAAACGCGTAGATGATCTTATCGGAACACTGAGGCGATGCTGTCACTGTATGGATCTGTGTTATTATGAATAAAGGAACTCACAACTAGAGATGGCCAGTTCGCAGTGTTCGCCCGCGAACACATGCGATCTGCCATCTTAACTGACAAGTCCGGCGAGGCACAGGTAAGTCCTTACCTGTGCCTGTGCGCGAGCCGGTCTGAAATGAAATGCGATCCCCGGGAGCAGGCAGTTCCGAGAACAGCCCGCGGAGGCTGTTCTCGGAACTGCCTGCTCCCGGAGACTGCATATCATTTCAGACCAGCTCGCGCACAGGCACAGGTAAGGACTTACCTGTGCCTCGCCGAACTTGTCAGTTAAGATGGCAGATCGCATGTGTTCGCGGGCGAACACTGCAAACTGGCCATCACTGCTCACAACGTTTTTAACTTCAATGCTGGATTCATCTCCTTTTTTGCTCTGGTTTGAAAATGTGTTGGTTACTTCGAATATGAGATCATTCTTGCAGCCAACCCATCGACATCCGCTCTCTGGATCCAGCCTCAGGGAAAGCCTAGACTGACAGGTGTCAAACTACATCGGCTTAAAGGCCGATGTGGACGCTCTGAGAAGCTGGCCAGAGCTGGCACAATTTGCCATGGAACTCTTGGCTTGCCCCTCGTCGAGTGTCCTGTTCGAATGGACGTTCAGTGCAGCAGGGGGGATTGTGACTGATAAGCGCACTCGCCTAGCTCACGACCGTGTGGACTACCTCACATTTTTAAAAATGACTGAGGCATGTATCTTGGAGGAATTCAACACCTGTGATGACCATGTGTAATAGAATTTCCTCTTGCCAGCCCACACATATCCATAGCCACCACCTAGAACAAAGAATGGTACTTGCCTTATGTATATACAGCGGCATAAAAGGCCTTTTTTTTCTGTCAGGTGAATGCCTAATTTTTGGGGCCTGTACTGGCCGACAGTTACATTTTTATCCTGTGACCGCCTAATGTACCTCCAGCCACAGAATCCAAAGTTCTTTGCTGTCAGGTGAATGCCTATTGCCTAATTTTTCGGGCCTGTACTGGCCGACAGTTACAAATTTTTATCTCTAGCCACATAATCACACCACTGTCTCACTCCTCTGCCTCTCATTATGGTGGCCTATGAACCGCATTCACCATAAGGACCTTCTAATGTCACAGGGTCATGTGACTGTGCCTCCCACACCATACTGTGCCCCTCACCCCATACTGTGCTCTTTTATACCCTGCATTGTGCCCTCTTACCACACCCTGTGCAGTGCCGCTAGTCATTCTCTGTATTGTGCCCTCTTATACCCTTTTATCTGGTCACGGTATGGAGGTGTTATCTGGTCAATGTATGGCGGTGGTATCCAATAACTGGATGGCCATAACTGTATCCCTTACCCTGCCCATGCCATCCTTTTTTAGACCTGGCATGAGCGGGAAAAATATACAGATTACGGTGCTAAGGACCTTTGCGCCACAGTCTGTGTCAGAACATAGATGTATTTCTATATAATAAATGACCACCTAATTGTGTTATTATTCGGGGGTAGGGCTAATATCTTTATATTATATAGATTCTAGTGTATTATACTGTGCCCTGTATTTCCCAGTAGAAAATGATCCTTGGGAAACACAGTCCTCATCCCTGACCACCAGGGACAGGTAGCGCTCTGTCAGTACATGGCGGCCTCCCCTCTCCGCCATGCTGCTCCGCTGTGTACTGGTGCTGCATCCTATTTTAGCCATCCATTTAATGCATACCAAAAAAATTTGCGTTAACAGATGCCTCAGGCTGATGCCGTACAGTGGCGTCTGTTCACCATACAGTTCCATGGTAGAAAAAAAATTTACATTAACGTATGCATTTTTTTAATGGCCTCTTAAGGATACAAAAACGTGGAGTGCTGCACATTTGTACAGTGGGGGAAATAATTATTTGACCCCTCACTGATTTTGTAAGTTTGTCCAATGACAAAGAAATGAAAAGTCTCAGAACAGTATCATTTCAATGGTAGGTTTATTGTAACAGTGGCAGATAGCACATCAAAAGGAAAATCGAAAAAAAAACTTTAAATAAAAGATAGCAACTGATTTGCATTTCATTGAGTGAAATAAGTATTTGAACCCCTACCAACCATTAAGAGTTCTGGCTCCCACAGAGTGGTTAGACACTTCTACTCAATTAGTCACCCTCATTAAGGACACCTGTCTTAACTAGTCACCTGTATAAAAGACACCTGTCCACAGAATCAATCAATCAAGCAGACTCCAAACTCTCCAACATGGGAAAGACCAAAGAGCTGTCCAAGGATGTCAGAGACAAAATTGTAGACCTGCACAAGGCTGGAATGGGCTACAAAACCATTAGCAAGAAGCTGGGAGAGAAGGTGACAACTGTTGGTGCGATTGTTCGAAAATGGAAGGAGCACAAAATGACCATCAATCGACCTCGCTCTGGGGCTCCACGCAAGATCTCACCTCGTGGGGTGTCAATGGTTCTGAGAAAGGTGAAAAAGCATCCTAGAACTACACGGGAGGAGTTAGTTAATGACCTCAAATTAGCAGGGACCACAGTCACCAAGAAAACCATTGGAAACACATTACACCGCAATGGATTAAAATCCTGCAGGGCTCGCAAGGTCCCCCTGCTCAGGAAGGCACATGTGCAGGCCCGTCTGAAGTTTGCCAATGAACACCTGAATGATTCAGAGAGTGACTGGGAGAAGGTGCTGTGGTCTGATGAGACCAAAATAGAGCTCTTTGGCATTAACTCAACTCGCTGTGTTTGGAGGAAGAAAAATGCTGCCTATGACCCCCAAAACACCGTCCCCACCGTCAAGCATGGGGGTGGAAACATTTTGCTTTGGGGGTGTTTTTCTGCTAAGGGCACAGGACAACTTATTCGCATAAACGGGAAAATGGACGGAGCCATGTATCGTGAAATCCTGAGCGACAACCTCCTTCCCTCTGCCAGGAAACTGAAAATGGGTCGTGGATGGGTGTTCCAGCACGACAATGACCCAAAACGTACAGCAAAGGCAACAAAGGAGTGGCTCAAGAAGAAGCACATTAAGGTCATGGAGTGGCCTAGTCAGTCTCCGGACCTTAATCCAATCGAAAACCTATGGAGGGAGCTCAAGCTCAGAGTTGCACAGAGACAGCCTCGAAACCTTAGGGATTTAGAGATGATCTGCAAAGAGGAGTGGACCAACATTCCTCCTAAAATGTGCGCAAACTTGGTCATCAATTACAAGAAACGTTTGACCTCTGTGCTTGCAAACAAGGGTTTTTCCACCAAGTATTAAGTCTTTTTTTGTTAGAGGGTTCAAATACTTATTTCACTCAATGAAATGCAAATCAGTTGCTATCTTTTATTTAAAGTTTTTTTTTCGATTTTCCTTTTGATGTGCTATCTGCCACTGTTACAATAAACCTACCATTGAAATGATACTGTTCTGAGACTTTTCATTTCTTTGTCATTGGACAAACTTACAAAATCAGTGAGGGGTCAAATAATTATTTCCCCCACTGTATATATTAAACCTATAGGAAATAAAAAAATTCTAGGCTCCAGCAGGGAACATTTTTGAGAGTTTCCCTTAAAGACGCATAAAAATGGCCCCTGATTAAAATACATATTTTTTGTGGGAATTTTTGCCAATAATCCCCCTCTGGTATGTCACTGTCCATGTTGTGGGACTATTTTTTGCACTCATAGTTTGTATTTGATGGCTGCAAATATGACCTGAAGGTTTTTCAGGTTCGCCTGCTATTAAAGACAACGGGTAAGATGCAAACGCACGGTTGGTGAACATTTGATCACGAATGAACATTCGCGTTCGTGAACTGTCCCGGCTGATGTTCGTCCATCACTACCTGTCTGAATACCATATACACAGGGCTCCCCTCTCCTGAATAAATGAACTGAAAAGAGAAGTGTAGTCTGGTGCAGCTACATATTAATATCGATGCTCGGATTTGTGCAATAATGAACAAATGCAACAGACATAGACCATACTTTTTTTTTAAAGTACCCACAGTACTAAATAAATACTCAGGGGATGTATACCGCATACAATAATATGTAGCCACCTTAATTACTCCCCCCCCTCCCCCCCAAAAAAAATAAAATAAAAAATAAGTAAATAAATTCGGTGCTACTGGGGAAATGTTTTTAAGATAAGTGTAAACATCTCAGCACACATTGCAATGAAAGTAGATCTTATATTTGGTCATATACAAATATATAAAAGACAACATCTGAGTAATCAACTAATTGAATAAAAAACTGAAAAAACATAAACACTGTTCAAAATCTGCAGCAGTAGTCACTCAATATTTATGAGGTCAATATTAATAGACCATGCAAAAAGTAATGATTGTAGCAACAAATATATCTGAAAGCAGTAAATAAAAACCTCCCATAAAAATGAATGGTGCAGGAGCTGAAAGGGTTTCACCGTAATTGTGCTTACCTGCAAAATAACATTTCATATTTATAGGGTGGCAAGACATCCAGTTTTAGGCCGGACAGTCTGGTTTCCTGGCTCCTGTCCTCTGTTCAGTGCAGGGCCTCTGGCAGCAGCATTGCGCTGTCTGAGCGTGAGCTGCAGCAACAAATTGACTGACTGGGGCTTCTCGAACTCCCAGTCAGTCAGTAGAGCCAGCGGACATGGCTCTCTGTGACTAAGGGTGAGAGAAGCACTTTGGGCTCTGCACAGCTCACCTTCAGGTCTTCACATACTTTTTTCTCCCCCTCTTTTGCTGGCAGCAAGGGGCATGGCTTACAGGGTCTACAATGTCCAGCTTTTATGGGTAAAACAAGTGGCCACCCTACTTATTTAGCATACTGAAAATGCTGTAAAAACCAAAAACATAAATCAGTCCCAAAAAATTGCAGCACACCCTCTCCTACTATGTGGAGGATTACAGCTCCATTCTTTGGCATTATGACCTGAACAGCACAGATCTGGAGATGCATCATGACCAGCATACCTCCCAATTCATGAAAAATGCATGGAAAGATGGCATCAGTGGCATACATTATTACAGTGAGCCACACCTCTAACCACACCAAGTGCCTATCTGTACAGTATATGCTCAGCCCCCCTTGTACCCCCAAACAGTAATAGCGCGACAAACACAATAAGAATACCTCCCTATGGCACCACCTTGTTGCCTCCACATAGAATGATGGCCCCTTAAGTTTCTCCCACACAGTATGATGTCCTCTTGAGTGCCCCAACACAGAGCAGGGTGCTGCCCCCTTAAGTGTCCGCCACACAGTATTATGTCCCCATAATTGCTCACATAGAGAATAAGGCTCCCTTAAAGGCTATGTACACCTTTGTGGCCAATTTTTTTAAATTATTGCATTGTATTCATTTTGAGGTAAAAAAAAAAAAATATTTATTTGGGCTTTATTAAAAATATGGCATCTTTTTTTCTGTACAAATCTGAGATGCTCTAGTAGCATCCTTTAGATTTTCTGTCTTTTCCGTCAGACCAGAAGCTGCCAGACTCCTTATGTCTGCTCTCTGACCTTATAAACACTCATTATAGCTCAGTTCTTATCTTACTGATAAGAATGTGGCTTAAATAAGTGTTTATGAACTCTTAGTAGTTTAGAGTTAAGGGGGAACATTTATTATACTGAAATACACCTATAGAGTGAATGGGACCGGAGCAGACTTCCAGCAGCATGGTGGGCTAGCGTTAGCACGGATCTGCCAGGCTGTTCACCCGCCGGAACAGCCTGCTGGACGCTGCTGCCTCCAGTGTGAAAGTAGCCTTAAAGTGTAACGGTCATATTTTTATTTTATTTGCCAGTTTATTACAGCTAGGCATGTACACTCACCTAAAGAATTATTAGGAACACCTGTTCTATTTCTCATTAATGCAATTATCTAGTCAACCAATCACATGGCAGTTGCTTCAATGCATTTAGGGGTGTTGTCCTGGTCAAGACAATCTCCTGAACTCCAAACTGAATGTCAGAATGGGAAAGAAATGTGATTTAAGCAATTTTGAGCGTGGCATGGTTGTTGGTGCCAGACAGGCCGGTCTGAGTTTTTCCCGATCTGCTTAGTTACTGGGATTTTCACGCACAACCATTTCTAGGGTTTACAAAGAATGGTGTGAAAAGGGAAAAACATCCAGTATGCGGCAGTCCTGTGGGCAAAAATGCCTTGTGGATGCTAGAGGTCAGAGGAAAATGGGCCGACTGATTCAAGCTAATAGAAGAGCAACGTTGACTGAAATAACCACTCGTTACAACCGAGGTATGCAGCAAAGCATTTGTGAAGCCACAACACGCACAACCTTGAGGCAGATCGGCTACAACAGCAGAAGACCCCACCGGGTACCACTCATCTCCACTACAAATAGGAAAAAGAGGCTACAATTTGCACAAGCTCACCAAAATTGGACTGTTGAAGACTGGAAAAATGTTGCCTGGTCTGATGAGTCTCGATTTCTGTTGAGACATTCAAATGGTAGAGTCCGAATTTGGCGTAAACAGAATGAGAACATGTATCCATCCTCTGATGGCTACTTCCAGCAGGATAATGCACCATATCACAAAGCTCGAATCATTTCAAATTGGTTTCTTGAACATGACAATGAGTTCACTGTACTAAAATGGCCCCCACAGTCACCAGATCTCAACCCAATAGAGCATCTTTGGGATGTGGTGGAACGGGAGCTTCGTGCCCTGGATGTGCATCTCTCAAATCTCCATCAACTGCAAGATGCTATCCTATCAATATGGGCCAACATTTCTAAAGAATGCTATCAGCACCTTGTGGAATCAATGCCACGTAGAATTAAGGCAGTTCTGAATCGCAAAAGGGGGTCCAACACCGTATTAGTATGGTGTTCCTAATAATTCTTTAGGTGAGTGTATAAATGAGTTAGTCTGTCAATGATTGTCAAAAGATCTGTAATTACCTTATAATAACCGCTTTCAATAATGTCCTCTGTCCCTTTCCACTGCTACCTTAAAAGACAGTTGCTATGGCTTGTCTGTCTACAGCTAGGAAGACGGAGGGGTGGTACTTTACACTGCATGGCTGCATTATTCTTCAGAGTGAGGAGGCGTGTCTCTCAGTAATCCAATCTGATTGACTGGCAGGGAGCTGCTGGCTACAGCAAGTGTGTATGTGAAGTGAGGGAAAGCAGTTTTGTCCTCAGAGAACTGGCAGAGGAGCCATCTTGAGAAATTCCTCATATTGTAGAGGTTAAAACAGCCGTAACTAAGGGAAAAACTCTGAGAAAATGTGGTATGTGAAGAAACTAAAGATTGCTTTATGCATAATGCTGCAGCAGGAGTAATATATGCTAAAATTGATTTTTTGATGAAAACATGGCGGTTACACTTTAAAACTGACGATGGCTAAAGTGCATTGAACATTGTATTTTTGTCTTATTTAGGAGGAGAATTGCACATTCCATGTGACGTTTATTTCTCCTACGTAGAGAATTCATTTACTGAGATTGGATGGACAATAAATGGGAAGAGTGAAGGAGACTTTACTGATCCTAGAATACAAGTTAATGAAAGGTAAGATAAAAAAGTCCATCTTTTACTACAAATCCCAATTGCCTTGTTTCATTTGCTGATCTGAACATCAGTGATTACTTTTATTAATAGGGACAAATAATTCCAATTTCATAGAACAAAAACAGATTGTTTTTTAATGCTGTCAGTTTCTCTGGGTAAAATCAGGTACAGCATGTCTACATTTATAATGCTAAAAATTATATTTATGAATTACATTTCTTGAATTCTAGTCTTTGTAGTAATAAATACTTGAATCTGCATGGCACTGCTAATAGGTCATTATTGCAGATAAGAGAGCATATGCTTCAAATAATGTCACACGTGCACATATAACCTTGGATAAGTCTTCGGGTGAATACTATATTAGTCACTCTTCTTTCATGCTCGGCTGCATTTTTGCAAAAAGATTAGCAGGTAGTCTTGGCTCCACAGTAACTAAGTAATTGCCATTTAAGATGACTGTCAGTCGTTTCCTTAGACCTCTTCATAGGATGTTTTTCCCAACTTTTTTTCTATTTATGTTGCTGTACGAAAATAGGGGGTCATTAATAACCACATATACACCACTTTTGTGGCGTATATCTGGCGCAGATTTGTGACACACCATGGTGCGGCAGAATCTGCGAATTTTCTCCACTCACGCCAGATCAATGGGACAGGCTGGCAGGCCCGTCTCATTCATCATTCTCTACGCCTGGTTTAGGTCTACAAAATGGTCTAAATGTAAGACAGCTAAGAAGCTGTCTTACATTTAGAATCGGCGGTGGATACACTAAATCTATGTAGAGGCCGGTGCCTCTACATAACTTCAGAGATCCACCACCAGTGCAGGGCCTTATTAATAAATGTGCCCCATAATTTCTTAGAGAGGAGGATAATTTAAAAAGAATGGTTGCAGAAGGTTATATCTGGGATAGTCTATCCCTGTCACGGCGGACGTGCACAGTTAAACAGATAACACACCAACCAGGCTCTGGACGAGAGACGGGGAAAGGGTCACCTCCTAATAATCCCTGACCTCTTTCCCTACAATGCTCAGCCCACAGATCAAATCTTAAAGGTAGATTTGCTGTGTCCACCAGAACAGAACCCTGAACTCCCTGAGATGGTGAAGTGGGGAGAAAGGAGCTGCCAGCTCGCACAGAACCTGGATGGGATAGATGACATAAACAACCAAAGACACTTATCTGCTGAAAGCAGGAACAAACAGCCAACCTTCCTTTCTAGCTTCCAAGACCACAATGAAGAGTATAATCCGCTCAGAGCACCTTAGCTGGAGACTATTTAAACTAATGACTCCACCCAGTGCACCTGATGCGAGGCGGATCCAGCACAGCATCAAAACAAATACTAGACTTGTGCTGCAATCCTGGCTGACCTCCGCACATCGTCAGAGTGGGGCATGACAATCCCCTACTGTACATTCTTTAAGCATATAAAACATGTGAATAATTTACAGTACATGATACATTATTCCTTATAATACATAGGAGCAGGTGAGACCATTCACTTCTATGGGAGTTCTGAAAATAGCCGAGTACCGGCTCAACTATCTGACAGTCTCCTAGCGGTGAATGGAAAGGTGGCCGTGCATCCACGGTGCGCTCTTTATTGACTTTTATGGGACTTCTCGCTCACCTATTTTTGGAACTCCCATAGAAGTGAATGGTCTCCCTCACTTCGGGGGGCCAATTCTGGACATAGGTGCTGGTCCCACCTGCTCCTATCATGAAAGTTTGAATTGGGAAAACCCTTTTAAGTTTTATTGCTCTGTGTTATCTTAATACTATTTGTGGTCAGGACCTAAACGAGTGGAAGATGCCCAACCACCACCCCCCTACCTAATTGGCCTGAGGTGTGCCTTGGCCTCACTAGGTCGGTATGCCTGAAAAAGGGGGCATACCCTGAATGTGATGGTTGAATGACTGAATGAAGAATGGGAATGGGTGGGCAGGGGACGTCCGAATGCCGACGTGCTGCCTGGGAGAGCCGGACTGCTTAAGACAGGTACCGGCCCCTCCCACAAATCCAGGCTAGCCTGCGGCCAGCCTTAACACTTGTGGTCAGGACCTAAACGAGTGGAAGATGCCCAACCACCACCCCCCTACCTAATTGGCCTGAGGTGTGCCTTGGCCTCACTAGGTCGGTATGCCTGAAAAAGGGGGCAAAACCCACCAGGGAGGGAAGGATTGGCCTGAGGTGCTACTCTGCCAATGTACTGAATGCTTGGACCAGCTCCGCTTGTGGCTCCGGGATATACCGTACAAAGCACCCCGAGCGCCAGCGCCCCAAGTGTTTGATGATATGCACAGGGACTCCATGCTTGGACGCTGCGGATGCCGCACCGATGCGGAAAGAATGCCCCGAGAATTGAGCCGGATTCAATCCTACACTGGTCAACAGGATGCGAATATGTTTGATGAACTGGCTGGACGTCAGTGGACCAACAGGGAATGGAAGTAATGGGTCGGTGGGGCTGTGAAGACTAAGGGCCAGCAAGAGGTTGTCCAAGACTGTCACTGGACACCATGCGTTTGTGGTCTGGAAGAACTTAACTACATGGCCGGGACCTACCTGCCTTGTTTTGTTGTGAGGCAACTGCAAATGAAAGTTACTGCCCATCCTGTCTAAATCTCCCTTGCGGAGAGCCACTGCCCCTTGTCTGGCCTGTGTCACTTTACCTGGTCTTAAAAACCCGTAAAACGCCAAGTACATCGCCGCCTTGATCACCAGGCTGGGAAGGACTCCGAATGGTGACAATGTGAGAACTTCCGACAGGCTACGAAACGTGTCCCCCGTAATAGGTCGACGGACCGACTTGACCGTGACCTGGCTTTTTTGAATGCCTCTGAGGATGGCCTTGATCGGGTGAGCTGAAAATATAGAGGGTCTGTCTGGCTCTTGAAGTGCCAAAAAATGCTGCACCCCAGCCAAATATAGCCTAATGGTGTTGTAGGATAAAGCCAATACCGAATGACAATAAGACACGAAAGCCACCATATACTTGACCTGACCTGTGTCACCTCTAGGATATGCCAACTGAAAGTTCGAAAAAACCACCCACGCTCGGCGGTACGACCGCAACGTACTGGCCGACAAAGACTTGGTAATGAGTGAACTGGCGACCACCATCAGAGAGTCTAATCCAAGACCAGCAGCCGCCAGTCCAGTACCAGGGTGCCCACTGAGTCTGCTTCTGGGTTCTGTAAGAAAAAGCGAGAAAAATCAAAACGAGATAAAGCATCAGCTGCAATGTTGCTGACCCCGTCCAAAAACAGGGCATGAAAATGAAACCCCTGTTCCAGAGCTATCCAGGTCAATCTACGCATGAAAGACATGATGAGTAACGATTTAGATCTGCCCTTGTTAATGATCTCTGTGGTCGCCATGTTGTCAGTGTGGAAACCACTGTGTGACCCGACCACCTATGCCCCCAGACTATAGCAGCTGCTACGATAGGATAGATCTCGAACAATGCCGACGTCTGAGAAAACCCCGGCAACTGTAGCACGTGTGTGGGCCATGAGCCGGCGAACCAATGTGAGCCAAATATGGCCGCGAAACCTACCGAGGCAGCCGCGTCTGAAAATACGTGTGGAGAATCAGAAGTGGCCCTCGGAATAAACATGGAAATGCCGTTCCACCCGCTGAGAAATCTGTCCCACATGAACAGATCTGCTCGGGCGTTCGCATTAAGATGCACTGATGCGTCCAAATCACTGGTCTGTTGTAATAAGACTAGCAATCTTGAATGAATGATCTACCCTGAGGAATGATCCTCATGGCAAAGTTTAACATGCCCAACAGAGACTGCAATTCTCTCTTGGTGCAAACCTGAGACATGAGCAAGGAACGGACACCTGATTTGATTCTGTCGAGTTTGTCTTGTGGCAGACTGGCTGACATGGCGCGTGAATCCAGAGAGATCCCCAAGAACGTGACAACCTGCGCAGGCCCTTCTGTTTTGTGTTCGGCCACTGGAATGTTTAACTCCTTGAAGACCTGCAAGAGAACCTGCAAGTCAACAGGCGCCTGTGAGGGTTCTTCGATCAACAGAAAATCATCCAGGTAGTGAATGACATTCTGGCAACCCTGTTCCAACAAAATCCATTCCAGTGCCTGCGCTAACTTGTCAAACAGACTGGGGCTGCTCTTGGAACCAAACGTCAACTTGGTGGCGAAATAGTACGCATCTCTCCATTTGATGCCATGCCACTGCCAGAGAGATGGCTAATGGGCAGCAGTTTGAACGCATCAGACACATCTGCTTTGGACAGCCAAGCCCCCATGCCTGTCTGAAGGATGACCTGGATAGCCTGGTCTACGGAAGTATACTTCAAGGAAAATTCCTCGGACGGAATCAACGAGTTGAGACTTGGAACGTGGGAAGAATGTGGAGCAGACAAATCATAAATCAAACGAAATTTATTGGAATATTTTCCCTGCACCACCCCCACCGGGCTCACCCTCCAAGTGCACAAAGGAGGGGACTGGAAAGGACCAATGATGAAACCCTTGTCCAGCTCAACTGCCAAGAGTGAATCCACCAGACCAGCATGTTTAGAAGCCGACTGCAAGTTGGGGCATTCATGAGTCTGCTGGGGCAAGGTGATGAGCCCAGTGTGAAACCCCGTGAAAACCCTTCCACCAGGAATGTACGGAATGGCTGAACCGGATGAAGCCGCAGCAGCTGGTCTAGTGCCTCCACATTCACCCGGCTCAGTCACGCCGGCTTCAATGTGCAGACCGTGACCGGATGTGCCCTAAAACATGTGGCACAGACATGCAGGAGCCTGCACTGGCTGAAGTGACGGAGGCAAGGACACAAATTCCTCAATGTCTGAAGGCTGAGACATGACCACTGCAAACAACACAACAAACACCACAAAACAACAACAACAAAAAAAAAAAAAACGAAGAAAGAAAAAGAGAAAAAAAAAAACAACCTGTTAACCCTACGACCTGCTGCCCGTAAGCTGACAGACAAGATAACGGAATCTAAGCCCCTCCCCTTCCCCCCCCCCAGCAGCGTGAAACGATTGAATGAAAAAGCCTTCGAGGCTGACAGGGAGTATGATAGTCGTTTCCACTGACGTATGAAGCGAGCCCGAGTTTGTGTGAATCTGTGACGTGGCAGATTAATTAAAAACTAATACTGCGGGCTAACGAACCTACAGACGTGGTAGGTGATGTATGTAAGTATAGGATTTGTGGAAAACAGACTGTATGACGTATGACACTAGTCTACAAGATGAAACGGGGTGTGTATGTCGTGCGAGCGTGTAGCTGTATTGGCGGATGTACCTATGCTAGAGGTGTATGGATGAAGCTTGGTGGATAAAGGTTCCCAAAAAAATTTTTTTTTTTTGTCAAACTGCCTGATGTGCGAACTATGTGTCTAAGGTATGTATGTAGTGTATGTGATGAGTGTCAAACATGTGCACAAGCAGCAACCTTGTAAGTAATCAACTCAGTAATTGCACCAGGACCCAGCTGCCAGAGTTTAACCTGCTGAGCCCAGATGACTCGCAGCCCCTGTATGAAATTAGATACAGGTTATGCTGAGAGTGCTGAACAGGCAATGAGCTCCAACTATGTGACAATGCTGCCCCCTGGTGCCAAAACTTAATTGCATGTGCCTGAACGCAGTGAGGAGAAGCGATCTTCCGGCACACTTCCCCCTCTCTACACACCCTCCTCCACGTTGCCACGCTCCCCAAACAAACCAGTTATCTTGGAAAACGATCTGAACAGCTTGCAGACTGAAGGGAAAGGTACACCCGGCTTCTCTGAGATCCGACTCGTGCAGGACGCTTGCTGATGACGTCACACCCGGAAGTAGCAGACGTCCGAATGCCGACGTGCTGCCTGGGAGAGCCGGACTGCTTAAGACAGGTACCGGCCCCTCCCACAAATCCAGGCTAGCCTGCGGCCAGCCTTAACACTTCACCCCATGTACAAACGTCTGTAACATCATTTAAGAGTTGAGCCTTTCTCACAGTCATTCATTTGTATACTGCCTGATGACAGAGCCTCTGTGCTATGAAAGCTTGCAAACAGAATTTTTCTGATTATACCTTTGTCATTTACACATCGCATATAATTGAAGAGACATAGTGGTGTATTACATGAACTAATTTGCTAAAAAAATAATAATAATAATAATAATAATAATTAAAAAAAATAATCTCCGTGCACCACTGTGTCTCTTCAAAGGGAAACAATACCCAGAACTGCATCTAAGGTCCCTCAATCAGCTGACCAGCACCCTGTTCTGCACTGACGAGGTGCAAGGACCCCAAAACACTGCTGTGGGTGCCTCTAGTCTAACTGGTAGGAGCTAATTTGCTTATTCTCATGGAGAATTGCCTGAAAAATATGACTTCATACACCGCATTATCTCTTAGATGAGACAGTATATCTGCCCCCACCTCCAACATTGAACTATCTTAGAGTGAATAAAGCTTTTACAACAACTGGCTGCTCCCATAGAAAATAAGGTAGCTGTCTTACTTTGATCACAATGCTCTTTCAAACTTGCTTTTGTATAGTACTTGCTGATGGCCGGCAACCTAATAGAATAGCTCTGTCCTTGTCCATAATGCAGACAAATATAGGACGTGTTCTATAATTTTTTCGGATGGCACAGAACGGATCTGTGGATGCAGACAGCATATGTAGTGCTGTCAACATCTTTTGTGGCCCCATTGAAGTCAAAGGGTCTGCATCCGACCCACAAAAAATGTGGACCCAAACCACAGTTGTGTGCATGAGCCCCTAGGAATTAAGTAGATCTGGAGTCAGTCTAATGGGGGAGGAGAGCGGGATCATGTCCATGTATTGGGTCGTAAATCCAGGTGTTAGATTGAGTCCTCTTTTCAATGACTAGAACATTTTCAGTTTGAATTACCAGAATTTTCTCTCCCTTCGGGTTTTAAAATTGCCCTTCAGTATTAAAGGGGTTGTGTGAGTGTCACATAGTTTTTTTTAAATACTTTTGTAATTGCATGTAAAAATGTAGTATAGCCAGTGAGCTATTCAATAAGATGTATCTGTATTGCGCCACCTGATATTTGGTATTTCCCCTTTTTTTTCCCGTCTCGCTGAGCTGTTCAAACGTGCTCAGTTTAAATCTTCATTTACCACCAGCCATATGTTCTGCTGGAAGCTGTGGCAGTTACAGGTAGAGAGCTGCAGCAGAAAGGACACGCCCCTGAGCTGTTAGGCTAAGGATAATCTAGCAGAACAATTGGAGCAGTGAATGTGGAGATCTCTGGATCCATGTGAGGTACAGGGCTGGTTCTAGCTTTGTTAAAAAGGTATTTTCATGTACTATATGAGGTCTGATTTTCATTTTTACATCAATCACAGCATAACCCCTTTAAAACCTTTTAAGGCTATGTACACCTTCAGTGGCAATTTTTTTTGTGATTGCACAATCATGAGTGTTTATAAGGTAAGAGATCAGAGATTATTAAGGAGCCGTCAGCTGAGCTGCCTGATGGAACACAGTGAAAATTAAGATTATGGTACTAGAGAATACTCAAAGCTGCACAGAAAGTGGTTCAAACTTTTTAATAAAGACTAATTGAAAACATTATTTTTAGCTCAAAATGAGTACAATGCAATAACAAAGAAATTGTCCCAAAAGGTGTACATAGCCCTTAAGTCTGTGATACTGTGGTCTGGTCTAGGGAAGAATTTCCCAATAAGTATTATATACCTATGTAAATTCATCCTTGAATGGAGATTCTGCATGGTTATCACAATATACATGCCATCACTGGGGCACTTTTTGCATTGTATCGTGTACATCGCATTGGAGGATGCACATGAGAAATTGTTAGTTATTTTGTATTGTCTTTGTGTGTTGGGTATGCGGACGGTGTCTGTTAAGAGTTGGGTACAGGTTTCCCATTTTTTACTGTTACAGAGGAATGTGCCTATCTCTGATGGTGATGACAGGGAACTTTTGACCAGGAGATTCCATAAGTTTGGTGTTTTTTATTTTTTTTGTAGGAGAGGTAGATGTTGGAAAACATGTTTCAGTCTATTATCTTTGTGAAATATAAGCTTGAGATTGGCAGCAATTCTCCTCAAGATGCTCATTCTGGGGTTGTAGGTGAACAACAATGGGCACCCTGCTGTTGTCCTCTTTTTGTTTTTAATCCCAGAGGCTTCTTTTTGGAATCCGTGGCTCTGTGGATATGTTCATCTTTAATCAAACTGTACTCCTCAGTGTCAGCAGATGTCTTCAGTGTCTGAGCAAATCTGGATATATCGCAGAGCTTGGCTGTAAATGATGGACTTCTCTGTGTTGTGGATTGAAGCTGTCCCATCTTAGGTGTGTTGGACAGCCTGTAGACTGATGTCTGTATGGTATTATTCTTGATATACAGTATATAGTTGTATGTAGGAAGTGTATCTGATTTGGAGTAGTTCAGAGTCAGTCTTATGGTTTGATGAAAATTGCCTTGCAGGTATATGTACTTCCCAAATGACGAGTAATGATGATGGAGCACAAACCTGGTTAGTTGTAGGGCTGGCTCTGTGGATAGGCCGTCAAACATACGTTTTACTAATTAGCCAATAAAGGTAGCACTTTTATACTTTTGTATTTTTTTGTGTAAACATATTTAACATCACATAGAATTTTCTGTCTAACATGGCACCACGCTATTTTTGCTATCTCTTAAATTAAAAATGGCACCTTAAGCTGCTTCTAGGGTATCTCAAACAACCAGCCAGTTCCCTGCTCTGTATTGATGAGGGGCAAGAACCCCCGAAACAGTGCTGTCTACAGATGCATGTCTCTTCCTTGGCAGATAAGAGCTATTTTGCATATTAAAAGTCTCCAGGTACCACTGTGTCTCTGAAAATGAGAAATGGTACAGCGCCCTTCCTCGGAGCTGCTTCTGTGGCATCTCAACCAACTGACCAGCACCTTTCTTTGTACTGATGAGGTGCAAGTACCTTGAAATAGTGTCTGCAAGTTGGGTGTTTCTGGCTCGGCTGGTATAAGGTAATTTGTCTAATTCAATGAATATCAATGAATATTTTTCAGACATAATTTTTGGTGTTCATATCTTGTCACTTAGGTTTTTCTGACATTTATCATAAAATCTTGCAGCTTGGTTTAAAAAATAAAATGTGTAGTGGGCTGCAAGAAGTAAAGACATGTTAGAATTTTGTTTTCCTCTTAACCTTGGAGTGAACTTGTTGCCACACGAGCATGTAAGCATAAGGGTCTTACTCCTGTTTGTACCATTATGAGTTAGAAAATGAAATGATGCAAGGTTTTCTCATTTTCTTTAGTGTTTTATTGGATGCGATCCTTCCTGGAGCCAAGGCCATAAAAAAGGAATTACGGATCAAAAACATTACACCGGATGAACTCAAGCACAACTATACTTGCACTGCAAGAAACACCTTGGGGGTAGTCTCCAGGCAAGCACTTGTCAAAGAGAAAGGTGCCTAAATATACAGTAAACAAGTTGTTGTATTATTTTTATTATGATAGTACTTTTTAGAAAGTATTTTTCACATTAAGGGAAATGCTTGTCTACATAATTGAAAAAAAACACCTTAGCTTGTCTAGAGGAAATAATGCATACCGTAGAGTAGCTGAATATCTGTCTACCCAACGACTGCTTGATTTAATGGGTTACAAGAATAACTCTCTAAAGGCTTAAAGGGGTTGTCTCATCTCTCCATTACTAAGGCTAGATGAGACACAGTGGATGATGCCGGCGCGCTCTACTGTTTACCGGTTAGCTAGAACTCTCTCATCCTGCCTTAGTAATTGGGAGATGAGACAACCCCTTGTAATGCAGGAGGAGGTAGGTATATTACAAAGTTCTTTTTTTACTTTTACGTCTTAAAGGGATTACTGAAAGTAGCCTTACACACAGATCAGTTTTCTGGCAGATGAGACAGATTTCAGTCAGATGAACTGACCATTCAAGCAATACCACTTTTGAGTGATATTCATCTGATTGGACAGATTTTGTCAGATATCTGTCCATCCTTTTAGATGGACCAGCAATCAGAGCAAATTATCAGGCATGAATGTTCCTAGGAACACTTGATCCCGATAATTGCCCCAGTACATGTGCTGACAGTTACGTGATGAATAAGCAAACGTGTGTTCATCAGGTGATTCCATTTTCATGTGGCACACAAAATCATTATTTGCCAGCATTTGCCACCAACAAACAATGAATCTGTATAGGGATGAAAAAAGCATCAATATGGAGTCGCGCTCGCCATACGGTCATCCGGAATGCAGCAGCCCACCTGGAGCCCTAGATCCATAAAGGCTCCTGAATGTAGAATCCAATAAGTGATAACGGAGGCAGCATGTCCGGTGAAAATCCCTTTATTGGGAACTGCTTACATGCAAAACGTGTTTAAAAGATTGCTACGTTTCGGCTATAGGATAGCCTTTGTCAAGCACCAAGTGATCCTGCTTAAAAAGTGTAAGCCACACCTCCCCATACGGACGTGGCCAATTAAATGATTACATAATATAAAAATTATCCACAGTGCATCCAAGTGTGTACATATAAATTCGCTTACCATATATATAAATGTCCTCCCATATGAAGCGCAATGGAACACATACCTCCGTGATGCACGCTTCCAGAGAGTCCTTCAGCAACCGGTGCGCATGTCCGGGGAGGAGGAGTCGTTCACTCACGTGTCCACGAGCCACCTCCTACTCCTCACCCAGGCAGCGCTCCGTTGCTAGGGACGCATAGCGCACCGCCCACCCCTCGCTAGTGACGGTGGCGAAAGCATCGTATTCCTGAGAACCAGCGATCGTATATTCATTCTCACTTAAGGAGGAGGGCAAGTTCCTCCATCAGGTGGATCACGAGGCAGTGTTCAATGTGTAAAACAAAGTGAGCATAAGTGAATATAACATTATTGTAAAAAACGGGTACATATTAAAAATCACTATACAGAGTACAAATTCGTCATAACATCACATGGATAACCTATATGTTCTCCACACAGAACTCAATATTCATCCCAAACGGTTGGAGTGCCTTCAATTCAAAAATCCACTTCAGTTCCTTCCTACGTAGGATTCTCCTTAAAGGGGTTATCCAAGTTATTTTTTTGTTCTTTCTATGTTCCTAACTGGGCAAATGTAACAGCTTTCTAATTCACTCACTTTATCTCCAGTGGCTGGTTTCTCAAATTTCACTGAGGGTCACATGACCTGTGATGTCAGCTTCTCTCCCTGCTCTGATAAAGGTCGTTTACAAGCCTGTGTCGTTTAAAAGTCACTGTGCTGGCCACGCCCCCTTCACTGACGGCTGTGTGCTCTATCCTAGGAATCTTAACCCCTTCAGCTGCACAGACTCAGGGCTGAAGTGTTTACTGTGTAGATGCAGGCAGTGAGGAGACAAATGCTGGGCACAGGAGCTGAAAGAGAAGTTCTGCAAAGCATTACAGGTAGGGGGAAGATCCTGTGTGTATTAGCAGTGTCATTATATAAGTGGAACTTGTAGTTCTATACTTACAAGTTGCTGTTTTCTCCCAGCACTCAGGGCAGCTCTTGTATTCACTCCCTTAGCAGTGTCATTATACAGCTGGGACTTGTAGTCCTACACATACAACATGCTGCAGAGTCTCCCAGCAGGCAGACATGTCACTCAGGGCAGCTCTTGTATTCACTCCATTAGCAGTGTCATTATACAGCTGGGACTTGTAGTCCTACACATACAACATGCTGCAGAGTCTTCCAGCAGGCAGACATGTCACTCAGGGCAGCTCTTGTATTCACTCCCTTAGCAGTGTCATTATACAGCTGGGACTTGTAGTCCTACACATACAACGTGCTGCAGAGTCTTCCAGCAGGCAGATATGTCACTCAGGGCAGCTCTTGTATTCACTCCCTTAGCAGTGTCATTATACAGCTGGGACTTGTAGTCCTACACATACAACAAGCTGCAGAGTCTTCCAGCAGGCAGACATGTCACTCAGGGCAGCTCTTGTATTCACTCCCTTAGCAGTGTCATTATACAGCTGGGACTTGTAGTCCTACACATACAACATGCTGCAGAGTCTCCCAGCAGGCAGACATGTCACTCAGGACAGCTCTTGTATTCACTCCATTAGCAGTGTCATTATACAGCTTGGACTTGTAGTCCTACACATACAACATGCTGCAGAGTCTCCCAGCAGGCAGACATGTCACTCAGGGCAGCACTTGTATTCACTCCCTTAGCAGTGCAGGGGGAGGGGCAGAGATTGTTTTTATTGCATGTAAACAAAGGGCCAGAAAAGAACCAGGGAAATGAGGAAATATATTTTTTTTTTTTTGCATAAAACTTGCTTAGCTCAGTTATATATCAGATATTCAGTGCTATATTATTTTTTTTCATACCTCGGATAACCCCATTAAGTGAGAATGAATATACGATCGCTGGTTCTCAGGAATACGATGCTTTCGCCACCGTCACTAGCGAGGGGTGGGCGGTGCGCTATGCATCCCTAGCAACGGAGCGCTGCCTGAGTGAGGAGTAGGAGGTGGCTTGGCGGCACTGACGATCGCTAGGACGGGTTAGTCTGCGATCATGTGGTCAGTGTCGGACACGTGAGTGAACGACTCCTCCTCCCCGGACATGCGCACTGGTTGCTGAAGGACTCTCTGGAAGCGTGCATCACGGAGGTATGTGTTCCATTGCGCTTCACTTATTGCGCTTATATATATATGTACACACTTGGATGCACTGTGGATAATTATTATATTATGTAATCATTTAATTGGCCACGTCCGTATGGGGAGGTGTGGCTTACACTTTTTAAGCAGGATCATTTGGGGATCACTTGTCGCTTGACAAAGGCTATCCTATAGCCGAAACGTAGCAATCTTTTAAACACGTTTTGCACATAAGCAGTTCCCAATAAAGGGATTTTCACCGGACATGCTGCCTCTGTTATCACTTATTGGATTCTGTATAGGGATGAACAACTGATCATTCATCCCTATGCAGAGGGGGTGATTACTGCATTAGGGATTAAAGGGTTAGTGGGATACCTGTTCCAAAGATAGAATATCTGATATTTACAGCAACCACCACTAGGGAGAGCACAGAGCAAAGGAGTTGATTACAGCTTCTATAAATAGCAATGGTAAGTGTGTATATTCGTATGCACTGAGCTCCCCCTAGTGGTGGCTGCATGCAGCCAGTTTTGTAATATACTGTGTGAATGGAAGCAGGAGATTTATCAGTGTATTTTTGTCAGTTGTCTGGTATAGATACATTGTGAAATATGATGTTCAGAATGAGAGTCATATATATGAAGCACCTGTTCTACTTTTTCCAAAATTTAATTCAGATAAAATGGAAGGCCAAGGGTGGCTTTACTTTATTACATTTTTTTAGAATTCAATTTCTTCCACTAAGTAAAAAATATTGTAAATTCATTGAGAATCTGAGGAGTCTTTATTTGCAATCCACATTTTTTATTTTACTCACTTATATAATGCTGACATATTCTGCAGCGCTTCACAGACATTATCATCATTTGCAGTCATCACTGCTTAAAAACATATCGGTGAAGACATAAAGGAGACACCAGTATGTCTTTGGAATGCCTGGGAGTGATTAACACACATGTACTTTGTAACTGGATGGGGCACAAGGCCCAAATTAAGTTCTGATGTGGGGCCCATTAACATCTGTGTATACCCCTGTCAAAGGCTGTTCCTTTAAGTGCGTATTAAACGTCTAATGTTCTTGCAAAACTTATTTTGAATGTATATAGAAAGATTAACCCTGTAGTGACCACCAATATGCCTTTTTATGGCAGTCACTAAGGGGCCATAGACCAGCCACCGCCTACTTACGGTGGCCTAGTCTAAGCCCAATGCAGCAGAGAGCAGGGACTTCGCTCTCACATTAGAGCTGGGCTCTGGCCCTAATGGCCTGCGTTGGCACTTCTGACATTTAACCCCTTAGATGCCATGTTCAATAGCGACTGCGGCATCTAAGTGTTTTAGATGTATTGGGCTCCTTCTGTCTCCCATCGGCACCTCGCATATGAGATTGTGGGATGCTGATGTATTTGCATGGAAGCCTGGTTCCTACTGAAGGCCCCAGACCAACCTGCAGTATATCTGTATCAAGCTGCACCAGAGAGTTGACTAAGTATAATATGGACCGTATAATACTCTGTACTGCATAAGCATTGAAGTGTTTAATAGAAGTGACTAAAAGATCACCTGTTAAAGTCCCCTTGTGGTACTAGTAATTGCTTAAAAAAAAAGTTAGGAGTTAAAAAACTCCAACTTAAAAAAATACACCTTTCCCATTTAAAAAAAGAAAAAAAACTTTTTAGTGGAAGAAATTGCAAACATAAAATCCCCACCACGTATTTGTATTGCTGCATCCATAATGACCTGCACTACATAATTATCATGTAATTTATCCTGTATGGTAAACACCATACAGAAATGCCAGAATTGCAGTTATATTGTTTATTCACCACCAAAACAAAAAAGAAACCAAATAAATAGTGATCAAAAGGGTTATTAGCCCCATAATGCTAACAATGAAAATTACAAGTCGTCCTACACAAATCAAGCTCTCACACAGCTCTGTAGAAGTAAAAAAAAAAAGTTATGGGTTTTGGGATGGGGCAATGCAAAAACATGTTTCTTCTTTCTTTTTTATGTTTTTATTGTGCAAAAGTAGTGAAACATAAAAACCCTATATATATTTGGCATTGCTGTAATCATACTGTCATACTGACTCAGAGAATCAAGTTCTCATGTTATTTATGCCCAAAAAAATTGCTTGATCACTAAAGGTTCCTTTACACGGGACGACAATCTAGCTGATTGTCGGGAAGGAAGCGTTCCTTCCCAACAATCTACCGATCGCTAGCGATTTCCTCCAGCTCCTCCAGAGTATGGGGAGGAGCGGTCGCTATTGCCATCTCTCTTCCCCATACTGTCTTGTCGTTTCCTAACAGCAGATCGTGTTTACACAGCACGGTCTGCAACTGAGAAACGATGATCTGTTGTGCTGCACCAAGTTCCAATTACCCAATGAATCAACGGTTCGCTATTTCATCGGGTAATCTTTAGGTCGAATGCACACGACCGTGGAACACAGACGTGAGCAGTCCGTGGTATCCCGGCCTGGCATCCTGCTGAGAGCAGGAGCGTACGGCGTCATTGGTTGCTATGTTACGCCGTGCGCTTCGTGCCACCGCTGCACTACAGTAATACACTGGTATAGATCATACGAGTGTATTACTGTACTGCAGCGGCAGCACGAAGCGCACGATGTCATAGCAACCAATGACGCCGTGCGCTCCTGCTCTCAGCAGGATGCCAGGCCGGGATACCACGGACCGCTCACATCCGTGTTCCACGGTCGTGTGCATTCGGCCTTAATGATAGTTACTAGTAACACTCGTTAGCAATAATCTGTTAAATTTTTCGGCCCATGTAAAGGGCCCTTTAGGCCCAAAACAGGCTGGCCACTAAGGGGTTAAGGTGTAATAATTTTAAAGATCTTGAACCTGTTCTGTTAACGATGTGGTCATGTCATTGATATAACCATAGAAATCTGGGATGATCAGCATTTAAGGTTTAGCACTTTCTTGCTGTGCTCTGACCTTTCAACCATTTTGCCGTTATGTAAATGTATTTGTGAACTATTGACACCTTTTCTGCAAACCTAGCTTCTCACTTTCCCTTGAGAACACAGAGCACTCTCCTTCTCCTTGTCTGCTGAATAATTATTGACATAAACAAGGCTAACAAGAAGTTACATCAAGATACATTCAAGATACAATGTGGATTCTTTTAGACAGCCAGCGCCAAGACATTTTGTAAATCATATGAAAAGGTTCCTTATTCCCACTGGTCATACGTAAAATGGCATACTGTATGTTCTATTGATGTGTACGTAGAAACAAATTTACATCTTTATTACTTTTGTTTATTCAGGTAAATCAGGACAGCCATTGACGCATTTGATTTGAATATATTCTTTGTACAATTATAGACTTGTTATTTTGTTCATTTCTTTGCAGTTGGTACTCCACGATACATTACGGAGCTGGCATGTGGACTGGGAGCAACCCTATTTCTTGTAGTGTGCTTTGTTGTTGTATACCACGTGTACTGGTTGGAAATGGTGCTCTTCTACAGGGCTCACTTTGGGACAGATGAAACTATTGGAGGTACAAAATTTACAAATGAAAATACTTTTATGGAAATAGGCTTCTCTTGTCCATGATTCGTATTTGGTACGGAAGTTTAGCTCCGTTCACTTCAGCAGTTGAGCAGCCATACCGACTGTGGACAATAGCGGTGCTGTTTCTGAAAAAAGCAACCACAAATGTATTATTTTATCCCACTCTTTTCAAATCTAAGTATTACACGTTGCATAATCTGATTACCGTCTATTTTTGGTACTGCTTTTTGTTCCTGACAGTTTTCAGTTTTTTTTCCTAGATGGAAAGGAGTATGATGTGTATGTATCCTATGCAAGAAATGCAGAAGAGGAAGAATTTGTTCTGGTGACACTAAGAGGAGTGCTTGAGAATGAATTTGGCTACAAACTGTGTATCTTTGACAGAGACAGCTTACCAGGTGGAAGTAAGTAACTGCTTCTTTGACAGCTCTTGGTGGAGATCCTATAGCTTATCTTTCTATTACTCATGTGGCTAAACATTTTCTAAGATGAGTTCTCTTTAGATTTAAGACAGCCAGACACATCCTCTATTTATCACTCTGCTGCAGGACCTAGTAAGACAATTCAGTTATTCTTTGGACGTACTTGGACTTATTTTTAGTAGAAAACATATGCTCAGTCGCTGTGACCATCTGGTGCATTAAATATGTGTACAGCAGTTTAGGAAACCATTTAGACTCTCAAGTGGCTAGGTCGAAGAATTGAAAATAAATGAGCAAACTACAGCATTTTTTAATCTTCATTTAGGTATAATTATTTGCTATGTAAACTTCACTAATCATCTGCACTCTGTTTCTACTCTCTTTTCATCTTGACACTTGAAAATAATGTAGACTAAATTAAATCTTTGTGGTGTAGATTTTTTTTCAAGATCTGGAGCCTTTAGATTCCCACCAAAGAATTCTGTATGAGAAATGCTATTTGATTCCTAATAGGAGTGTTCAATTTATGTTACATGTCAATTTTATTTTCCCAGTCGTTACAGACGAAACACTGAGCTTCATTAAGAAAAGCCGGCGCCTGCTTGTTGTGGTTAGCCCCAGTTATGTCCACCAAGGTACACAAGCCCTCTTGGAGTTGAAAGCTGGCTTGCAGAACATGGCTTCCCAGGGCAACATCCGACTTGTCTTAGTTCAATATAGGTCTATTAAGAATAAACAGAAAGTGAAGGAGCTAAAGCTAGCACAATCGGTGCTTGGTGTCATCAAGTGGAAAGGAGAAAAATCTAAATATCCTGGTGGTAGATTTTGGAAACAGCTTCATGTAGCACTGCCCGTAAAGAAGACCTCTTCAACTAAAAATAGTTGTAGTTTCCATACGGTTCCCCAGAATCTTGAATTTGGTACAGAGTGTAGCAAGAATGTAACAACTTAAAAGTCATGAATGGTGGCATTATTCAGGCTCTAAAACCAAAGAAACACCACACTGGATTTTTGTAATAAAACTCTAAGTAAAGCTAATCTGTGAAATACTGGTAATAGAGACCTTAACCGTTATACAGCCACAACTGCATTTTATGTAGTCCATGCTAGCCCATGAAAAATGCTTCCTTGAAAGAACTTTCCCAGAATGTTCCTGAAACATTCAGAGAAACATTGGGGGTCATTTATTATATTGAAATATGCCTACATTAGGTGTATATCAGGCGCAGATGGCGACGCAACAGTTAGTGGCACAGCTATCCGCTACTTCTTCCCGCTCACACCAGGTCTACAATTGTGGGCATTCATCATTTTCTACACTTGTTTTAGGCATAGAAAATAGTCTAAATGTAAGACAGCTCAGAAGCCGTCTTACATTTAGAACTGGCGCTGGATACGCCAAAGTTATGGAAAGGCCAGCGCCTCTTCATAACTTTGGCGGATCCTCCAACAGCTATGAGGCTTTATTAAGACCGATGTATAAAACACTGGTCTTAATAAATGTGCCCCTTTGTTCTTTGCCTAGCGTTACTGAAAGTGTATGACAAGTTTGAATGACTGTGCAGCCAGTATGGATTAATCTGTCAGCATAACAGTAGTTCACCTGGCGATCATTCTTTCAACGGTTGTTCAACCTTCGACCTACTAATGTGTATAGCCAGCTTTAGAAACCATATGCAGGAATAAAGTTAAGAAAATAAGGTAATCGCCTAATAAATGGTATATTTATAATCCCTGATGGTGATCTGGACCATGTTTCTCTTTGAATGGGCAACATCTATGGTACTTGTTTGTTCTCCTGTGTTTGTGCAGATATGCTGTGGGGTTTTCTATTTCCTCCAGGCAAACTAAAAAAAACATACTGGTAGGTCATCAAGCTAGAAAAAATTGCCCTTTAATCTGCGTGAGATAGGAAAATGTGATTGTAATACCCACCATGGACATGGCTTGATGAGGGTGTATTGCTGTTCACAGCACTCTGATTTGGAATAGATTGTATAAAATGTAAAATAAGACACCAAATTCTGACCACTCCTTGACTAGACAAAGCAAACGCCTGGCCTGTAGTTCCATCGCCCCAGTTAACTACAGTAGCATGTGATGGGTAGATCTGGATGACGGCTCCTATACACATCATAAGTGTTCGCCCATACCAGCTGTCCCTTTTTAGCCCTAAAATGCAATTCCCAGTGGAACTTCTGTTTAAAGTGTACTGTATTCTCTAAAAGTAGGATTTGTGAGCGGAAGAGTTGTGTTGTAGGTACTGAAGAGTGTTAAAATGAAATGAAAAGGTCAGGATGGTTTGAAAGCTCTAGAAACAAATGAAAAGCATTGAGGTCAGACTGAAAAAAATAATTAAAAAAATATGAATCTATGGATTCTATTTACATTTTTAATACATTCATTACTTTAAAAATCAAATTCACCTAGGAAAACAGTGAAGGCGATTTTAATTCATAAACTAGTCATACTGTATATACCGAGGGTCCATTCCAAGTCATGACCAGAACCTACAGCTTGTTCTAGCATATGGGACCCTGATCACTCTGAAGTTTGTGAAATCTTTGATTGATATGTCATAAAAGTCTACATTGAGACAAGCCATTTAAACCACATTGCTGCTACAGTTTCTTAAAGGGGATCTGTCACCAGTTTTTTGCTCCCATCACTTTTAAATCCTAACATCTCCAGCACATGCCAATGAGTCCCCATATTCTTGAGCTCATGGCTCTCCCCGCCCACCTGCTTCTGATTGACAGGTTTTTCCATATGAATCAGCAGCAGCTGGGCGGGGAAAGCCGGGAGCTCATGATTATTCAGGACTCCTCATTATGCACTGGAGCTGTTCAATACAAGATTTTGGAAAAATAGCTGGGTCAATTAAAGAAAGTCAATCTGTCACTACTCAGTGTATTTTTGTGTTCCAGTATTACAAATCACAGTTTTTTTTTATGTTCAGAGTTATGCACTGCAGTACTTATTACTATTTATCAAAGTGCTAATTGGATAGTATACTATAGATGTATCAAAAATTGTGCAAAGGACACCTGGCTTGGTTGCCCAAAGTCAGATTGTACCTTTCATTTTTGCAGCTCCCTTGGAAAATGAAATAAAATGAACAATCTAATTGGTTGATATAGGCAACTAAGCCAGTTGTCCTTTACACCAGTTTTGATGAATCTCACCATGTGGTTTGATAGAAACAGTGCATATCTGATTTATTTTGTACATTTCTGTGGTATAAGTTAATGTTTGCAGTCATCATGTAATTGTTTACACACTTTTATTAGATTTATTATAACTTGCCGAGACAAGGTCTTTGTGGTATGAAGGTATTTAATTGCAAGTTCTTTTTAACTAACACTGAAAACTCAGAATGGTGGGAAAATATGATAAGGTCTGAGCTAAAAAAGAAGTCTTAGTTTACCTGCACATGGTGCTGCTTTATACGTAAGAAATCCACATGAAATCTGCCCCAAAACTGCATTAAAAAGCACACATAAATCACCACATAAAAACGCCCATAAATCCTTACTATTTATTTTGGTTTTAGTGCGTTTTTTTTGGCACGGATTTTCTGTTTATGTTAACAACCCCATTGTAGTCTATGGAGAAAACAACTACAGTCCTGATCAAAAGTTTAAGACCACTTGAAAAATGGCAAAAAATCATATTTAGCATGGCTGGATCTTAACAAGGTTCCAAGTAGAGCTTCAACATGCAACAAGAAGAAATGGGAGTGAGACAAAACATTTTTTGAGCATTCAATTTAATGAAAACAACGAATAAACTGAAACAGGCTGTTTTTCAGCTGATCAAAACTTTAGGACCACACCTCAAAAAAAAAAAACTAAACCCCCCCAAAACAGAAATCCAACTTCCAAACATGAACTCAGTAATGAGTAGCTCCGCCGTTATTGTTTATCACTTCAAAAATTCATTTCGGCATGCTTGATGCAAGCGTTTCCATGAGGTGAGTGGGAACATTTCTCCAAGTGGTGAAGACGGCCGCACGAAGGCCATCTACTGTCTGGAACTGTTGTCCATTTTTGTAAACTTCCCTTACCATCCATCCCCAAAGGTTCTCAATTGGATTTAGATCAGGGGAACACGCAGGATGGGCCAAAAGAGTGATGTTATTCTCCTGGAAGAAGTCCCTTGTCCTGCGGGCATTGTGTACTGTAGCGTTCTCCAGTTGAAAAACCCAGTCGTTACCACACAGACGAGGGCCCTCAGTCATGAGGAATGCTCTCTGCAACATCTGGACATAGCCAGCGGCCGTTTGATGCCCCTGCACTTCCTGAAGCTCCATTGTTCCACTGAAGGAAAAAACACCCCAGACCATTATGGCGCCCCTCCACTGTGGCGCATAGAAAACATCTCAGGTGGGATCTGCTTGTCATGCCAGTAACGTTGGAAACCATCAGGACCATCAAGGTTAAATTTTTTCTCATCAGAGAATAAAACTTTCTTCCACCTTTGAATGTCCCATGTTTGGTGCTCTCTTGCAAAGTCCAAACGAGCAGTTCTGTGGCGTTCAAGGAGACGAGGTCTTTGAAGACGTTTTTCGTTTTTGAGCCCTTCAGTCTCAGATGCCGTCTGATGGTTATGGGGCTGCAGTCAGCACCAGTAAGGGCCTTAACTTGGGTCGAGGATCGTCCAGTGTCTTGACGGACAGCCAATTGGATCCTCCGGCTCAGTGCTGATGAATTTCTTTTGGGTCTTCCACTTGACTTTTTTGTTCCATAACCCTCAGGATCATTTAAGAAATTCCAAATGACTGTCTTACTGCGTCCCACCTCAGCAGCGATGGCGCGCTGTGAGAGACCCTGCTTATGCAGTTCAACAACCCGACCACGTTCAAAAAGGGAGAGTTTTTTGCCTTTGCCATCACAACGTGTGACTACCTGAAAGAAAATGACAATGAATCCACATCTTTGCACAGATTTGCGGTCCTAAAATTTGGATCAGCTGAAAAACAGCCTGTTTCAGTTTAATCGTTATTTTCAATTAATTGAATGCTTAAAAAATGTTTTGTCTCACTCTCATTTCTTCTTGTTGCATGTTGAAGCTCTACTTGGAACCTTGTTAAGATCCAACAATGTAAAATTTTTTGCCATTTTTCAAGTGGTCTTAAACTTTTGATCAGGACTGTATATATAAGGTGCAGAATCGCACAAACAATTGGCATGCTGCTGATTTTAAAATCCGCATGAAAGGTCAATTTCCGCAAGTTAAAAATATGCAAAGTGTACATGAGATTTGTCAAATTTGTGATTCTCGTGTGGGAAAAAACACACTGTACCAGCAAAGTGAATGAGATTAGACAAATCTCATATACAGTACAACTTGCTTTTTCTTTTCGTGCGGAAATTCTCCTGCCATGCGGATTTAGAAATCCACAGCATCTCATTAGTTTATTCATTTTTTTGTGCGGGTTTCACCCTATGCAATGCAAGGGTGAGATCTGCAGCAAAACCGCATAAAATCTGCCACAAAAAACGAAAAGTAACATGTGCAGATTTTCCCTATAGAGAAGTCTGTGGGAAACATCTAAAAAAAAAAAAAAACATCCAGCGCATACTGCGATTAAAACCCCCCACCAGGAAACTATCATAAAATGGCTCAGATTTACTAATCCTAAAGATAAAATACAAATAACAGATGGTAGGCAAAGAGTGTGCACACCAACAATATATAATGATCAGCTTTATTTATGTATCCAAAACTTCATACCAACTAATACAAAGACCCATAAAAACAATTAAAAACAAACCCATATGGGGGTTGTACGATACACAACGATACACAACCACCATCTCACTATTCCCCAAAATCAATACATATAGATAAACAGGTACACACATAATAATGCAATAGGCAAAAATAAATAATAAGAAATGTACAACGCTAATGACCTGAAAAATAGAGAGTACGCCCCATTGTGCACCTGTATCAGGGAAAGGAGAAAACACCCTACCCATATTGCCAGCAACCTGGCTTAATCAGAGGTGTAAGCACCCACTTGCCTTGTTTTGTATTACTAAAAAATTTTTTACACTAATCCTAACGATGACATAAGCTTAGACAGGCTTACTTGGTTGGCTTACTTTGACAGAAAGATTTTTACTCCAGAATTGCCGCAAAATTGTGCATTTTAGGCCCCATTCCTTTATGCTAAGCCCACTCCATTGTCGAGCATGTCCAGAAAAGTGTAGAAGATATACGCCAAACTGCTCCGATTTGTGCCACTTTTTAGACACATTTTTGGCACATTATTAAATGTGGACTACTGTTTTTAGGGTGTTGTCTAAAATATATCTGGATGCAATGTTTTTCACTGCACAAAAAAGGAATGAAACACCTCAGAAAAATACTGCAGAAAAGTGTGGTGTTTTTGCCAATAAAATGTATTGTGGCACCACTCTTAAAGGGGGTGTCTCACTTCAGCAAATGGCATTTATCATGTAGAGAAAGTGAATACAAGGCACTTACTAATGTATTGTGATTGTCCATATTGCCTCCTTTGCTGGCTTGATTCATATTTCCATCGCATTATACACTAGAGGTTACGACCAGCAATCCATCAGAAGTGGCCATGCTTGTACAATATAGGAAAAAGTGCCAGCCTCATTGGTGGTCGAGACCGTGAGAGCATGCATAGGCACTCATGTGCAGAAGCTCCCATCCCGACCATCTTGTCTCTTTGTTTGCTGCAGCTGTGGCTGTAATCCTTGGATATGAGCAGTGTATAATGTGATGGAAAAGTGAATCAAGCCAGCAAAGGAGGCAATATGGACAATCACAATACATTAGTAAGTGACTTACTAACTTTCTCTACATGATAAATGCCATTTGCTGAAGTGAGACAACCATTTTAAAGGGGTCTCATCATAGACAATGGGGGCATATCGCTAGGATATGCCTTCATTGTCTTATAGGTGCGGGTCCCACCGAGAACGGAGCCCTTCACGGTGGTGGCTGGAGGACTCCGGTCCGGCCACCACCAAGCCGGATCCCCATAGAAGTTAATGGGAGCGTACCCCGCATGCGCAGCCCCCGCTCCCATTCATCTCTATGGGGCCGACGTCGGCCCCATAGAAAATGAATGGAGGGCGGCTGAGCATGCACAGTGTGCCCTCCTTCAATTGCGGGGCTCCGTTCTCTATATAGGTGCGTGTCCCAGCAGTGGGACCCGAACCTATAAGACAATGGGGGCATATCCTAGCGATATGCTTCCATTGTTCATGATGAGACAACTCCTTTAAGGAGTCAGTGGAGACTCAACATTACATCAGCCTTTGCAAACTACTACCAACTACTGCTCTTGTGTTCTACTGTTAGCATAGTCAGTGATTGACACAGAGATGTTTACATCATCCCATTGCTTCTACAAATTCTATTCTGGTGATTACTTTTCATAGCCAATTGCAGGTCTGTGAGTGTAAAAAGTGTCTCATTAAATGAGAGTTCATTGCAAACCACATAGAACTCTATTAAAATAAATGTTTATTGCTTCATTGTCTTCTGCATCACCTGCACATTTATTATTATTCATTGTTTATTTTATTTTATTATTTGCCTTTCAGTCCCTTTTGTTATACAATGCATTTTAAAAATAAATAAATGCATTTTATATATTTTGGATCTTTTTTGTGCTTGTGTTTTTTTGTACTATTGTCTCTTCATTGTGTTGCTTAACATTGACGTTACATTAGGATTCATGAATATAATGTGTCTGTAAAAAGTGCCCACGTCTCTCACACTCCAAACATATCCTCACCCTTAGGGAGCATTCACACGACCGAAAAAATTGCGGAATGCCTTTCCATGTCACCCGTGTGCTGTCCGTTCCGTGTGTCCGTTCCTTTTATTTTAGAACATGTCTTATACTTGGCCGCAAATTGCGGTCCGTGGCCCCATAGAAAGTCAATGGGTCCGTAAAAAAACGGATAGCACACTGAAATACATCCGTATGTCATCCGTTTTTTACGGACCCCTGGACTGAAAACATTCTAGGAAACCCCAATTCAGTCCCATTTCAGTTTTTTGCGGACTGTGAAAAACGGATGACACACGGAAGCACCACGTCCGTATTATACGGACTTACGGAACGGAAACGGAAAGATATCTGAAGACATACGGAACACACGGATCCGTGATTTGCGGACCGCAAAACCAACACGGTCGTGTGAATACTCCCTTATGAACATGAAATAATTGAATTTAAACCTGAAAGCAAATATTTACAAAGTAATCTACATTTGTTACAGTTATTATACGAAAGAGACTTGAGTTTGTACCTATTCCATGTATTCACCCACTTTGACAGAATTCTCAATGGATACTACTGCTGAATAATCTCTATAAATTGTAGTTGCCATTAGAGATGCTGGCAGTTACCAGTTGGAGGTATGTCCATTCTTACATTATCCAGTTGGTGCTGCCACTGATAGAATATGCAGCAACCCACCCCCAACTGACCGCACCCAGTTGAAATTTCATTGCAAACTGATAGCAATTCATTCATAACTTCAGGAAGGAATAATAAAAGGCACAATAAAAAGTCATATGAATAGATGTTCCAAAATGATTACATGGGAAATGCAAGTAGTTGCTAAAACAGACATGTCAGGTGAGGTTACATGTTCTCTATAAAGGGGTTGTTCACGTTAAAATGTAATTATTTGATTACATTTTTCTTTGCAGTTGCTAGCATAGGGGGTTATTATCTTCAAACTAGTGGACATACTGTAGACCACCGAGAATTTGTTTACAACTAGTGGCACTAGATGAATATTATTGTCAGTATTTGGGCAATTTTTAAAGCATTATTATTAAGGACACTTTAGTCGTATGCTCCACAAATCTATTTTTTATAGAAGAGAGGCAAGAAGAAAGCAGCTTGAAAGCAAGCCATACAAAATCATGTTTGCAGTTTGCCACAACCTATGGCCCAGTCAAAGTCCAGACCTAAATCCCATTGAGAATCTGTGACAAGACTTGAAAATTACTGTTCACAGATGCTCTCCATCCAATATGACTGAACTTGAGCTATTTTGCAAAGAAAAATGGTCAAAAATTTCCGCCTCTAGATTTGCAAAGCTGGTAGATATACACTCCAAAAGACTTGTAGCTGTAACTGCAGTGAAAGGTGGCCCTACAAAGTCCTGACTCAGTGGAGCTGAATACAAAATGCATGCCACGCTTTCCAAATTTTTATTTATTATTATTTTTTTAAAACAATGCATCATTTTCTTTGTACGTCACACATACTTGTTACTTTGTTGGGAAACCTTTTTGCTGCCGAAGGCTATATGGATATTTGTAACATCGTTCGCGGGCCATACAAAATTCGCAACTTAAAAATTTGACTGTTATATTTGGCCAAACATATAACTGACTTAGGGGTAAGTTACATAAATTGCGGTTGAATAAAAAAAAAATCTATATATTACATATAGTACAGGCGCCATGTTGACCACACATAGTCTAATTTTTAAGTTCAGAATGTTACATATTTAGTTCTTTATTTGGAATTAATGACAGCCAAGCTCATCCCAGGGGGGTCTAGAGAGGGGCTCACCCAGCTTTCACTCTCCCTGCCACTGTCCCTATCTTTGTCCCTTTCTAAGCTTCAGATCTGCCCCCCACCTCCATCAGCCTCAAATCAGCCACCTATCAGACCCTCCAGCCTACATCAGCCTCAGATCAGACCCCCCAGCTTCATATCAGACACCCAGCCTCAGACAAGACCCTCATCAGACCTTCTCCAGCCTTAGATCAGAACCCCAGCCTCAGATCAGAAATCTAGCCACAAATCAGACCCGCTCCAACCTCAGATCAGGCCCCCCAGCCTCAGATCAGACCCTCCCCACCCTCCATTAGCCTCAGATCAGACATTTAAAATAAATAAACTTACCTCACCAGCTCCTGACGGCGCTGCCTCTTGGCAGATTCACTTACCCTCCCTGGTCTTCTTATCACCGCGCTGTACTGTGACCTGACAGAGCACAGCGTCAGGTCATAGTGCACATCTACGTGCACTACGTCCTGATGCTGTATGTGTCAGAACACAGTGTGGGGCTGGAAGAAGGCCAGGGAAGGTGAGTACAGCCAGTGCAGTGCTGTTCTCACCTTCCTGTGCCTCTCCGCATTACCATTTTCACAATATGTTCTGGCAGGGGGCCACATGAAATGATCCGGGGGTTCCCCACCCCTGGTCTATCACAAAAAATCCCAATAAAATACATTTAAGTTTGTGGGTGTAATGTGAAAAAATTTGGAAAAGTACAAGGGGTATGAATACTTGTTCGAGGCACTGTAGAATTATATCTATTTTCTGGTGGTCACGGAGGGAGCCAATTCGTTTCTTTTTATAGAAAATTTCCCAGGGAGGTAGCCAGTTTCTGCGTGGAGAGGTACAGTGACTAGATCCAAATCTGTTTCATTCTGTCTGTCAGATTGGTAGCATATCACATAGAGTGTAGGAACCCTGACTAGAGAATGTATGGGCTACTGATTAAAATTCAGTATAATATATTTCATTTACATAAATTCCTGCACATTTTGGGCTTTGAAGTCAAGGAGGCGGTCCTATCAGTGATTGACCGCTATCTCTATATACACAGTCATAGAGGGAAGGATGTCAGTCACTGATAGGACCGGCTCCTTGACTTCAAAGCCCAGAATGACCAGGAATATAATTGAATGAAATACAAGTTAAACTGTGTTTTCTCCCATAAAACTATATATCAATCTGCTCAGTTCCTCCTGCTCTGTAATATACTGCCTGCAGCTCAGACACCATGTTCAACATGACATGCTCACATTTACCAAGACAAGACAGATGAGAAAGGCCTCTTGCACAGGACCCTATGTATTTTGCGGTCCGCAAAAAACGGATCCGCAAAAAATACGGATGACGTCCGTGTGCATTCAGTATTTTGCGGAAAGGAACAGCTGGCCCCTAACAGAGCAGTACTATCTTTGTCCGTTATGCGGACAATAATAGGACAAGTTCTATCTCTTAGGGGAATGGAAATACGGAAACTGAATTCACACGGAGAACATTCAGTTTTTTTTGCGGAACCATTGAAATGAATGGTTCCGCATACGGACCGCAAAAACAGAATGGAAACGGAAATAAAATGCGTTTGTGTACAAGAGGACAAAAGCAAAGTAAACTAAGTTAGAGTAAGAGTATATCTGGGTGATAAGCCTCTGGCGGTATAGCAGGCAGTAAGCCCAGCTTACTTTTTTAATGGTCAAAGGTTGAGATAGAAATTACTAGTAATAACTGGCACCAGGAATCCAATATTAGAGCAAGGGATCTGTGGATTTAGAGCAAGGGATCTGTGGAAATGAAATAACATTTTTACATATACATAAAAGAACCTCATTGTACATGCTTAGATTATCATTTCCATTCAACACCTTTTTTCATAACAAGACAACATTTTGGATCATCTAGAGAAGTAGTCCCCAACCTTTTTTGTACCAGTTTCATGCAAAATAATTTCCCCACGGACCGGTGTGGGTGAGGTAAATTCTGCACATGACAAAACACAGTAATTAATAATCCCGTTTAGGTCCCACTCAGTGACTTACAGGTGATGTATCCTTTACCTGGAGTCATTCCCTTTCACACTAATGTTTCATGACCACAACTTCTTTATGAACACACCTATTTAGTGTTCACAACTCAAAAACAAAATGCCTCCCCCCGGCGGTCTGTGATGCAGGCCTCTTCCACCTTGCTCCCTGTGTTGCGGTACAGGCGGTCATGAATATCATTGCGACCAGGTCTCTGGTGGCGTGATGACATTGTCAGGCCACCTGTGACCTGTGCAGGAGGTCGTGATGATGTAATTGTGACCATCCTGCACCCTAGCTTATAGGCCTCAGGCCTAGCAGCCTTCAGCCTATGAAGTTAAACGGTGGGGCACAGGAGCAAATAGTTCCTGTGCACGACGCTCAACTCAGGAGCTCCCCATGGACCAGTACCAGATGATCCGCAGCCCGGTGGTTGGGGACCGCTGATCTAGAATACTCTGCAGCACTCGGCAACAAGATTTTTTTGTTAGTCTAATCATATAGAATCAATTTCAATTTCTGTTTAAGTAGGATGTCAGGGGATTATGTATTCTTCTGTGCAGCAGTGTGTGCGACAATGAATTTAAATCAAGATTGGAGACCACAGTACAATGAAGCAGAATTAACAGTGGAAAACTCAGGACAAACCAATCTCATTTGGCAGACGTTATTGAATATGCATATTCACATCATTATTCTGTGAAAGAGAAACAATTAGGCAGAAAGAGGCAATGAAAAAGATGAATGATGACCCTGCCTTACACTTTATGTCCTACAGTGTAAAATTATATATTCCATAATGATAGTCCTCTATACCTTTAAACTCGATTAACTGCCGTATGTTCACCCAAAGGAAATTCTCCTTTTATAGTTCTTTTATAGACCATTCGCCATAGCAAAGATTATAGGCATGTCCACAACACGTCTTCCTGACATTTTTTGAGTAGTGGATCATGTAATCCAATTTCCTTGTGCCAGGCAGTGGGAGATCTGTCACTGATAAAATGTATAATATTTGCAGAAGGGTTTCACAATGAGCCTTAAAATATTTCAGGAATATTCATGAGATGGAATATTACATTCAGCTACAATCCGTGATCTAATAGAAATGTCCTGATAGTATCTGCTGTATTAAGTTCCAGATTTAACTCTATTTTATATGCAATTTTTTTCTTGTTGATGTCTTTTGTGTCTAGATTTGTATTTTTATTTTACACATTTATAACAGAAAGTAGCTTTTTATAATCACTTGTTACTTACATTTCTTCCTTTTTCCTACTGTGTCAGACCTCCGCTTGAGAGTATTAGCATCAGTATTCTAATCTGTATAAATTAAATTGGCCATTTCTGTTACGAATATGAATTACATTAATCTAATGTCACGTAAAATATGGATAAACATGAATACATGCCTATTCTATAGAGTTGATAGATAATTATACAATTTACAAATGTAAAACATATTAGACTGCTCATTTGTAAAATGGTTCTTTATTCATTTTTAATAATATCTTTTGCAGTGTGAAGTTAAATTATTTGAATGTACTTAAATTATTTGAATGTACTTAAAGAGGGTTTTACAGGTGTTTAATATTGATGCTCTACCCACAGGATGGGTCATCAATATCAGACCGGCGGGGATCTGACTCCCGGCACATCCTCCAATGAGCTATTTGAAAAGGAGGTGGGGCTCCGGTGAGCACTGCGGCCTCCTCGCAGCTTACCAAGCCACAGCACTGTCGATTGGATAGCAGCTGCACTTGGTATTGCATCTGAGCTCCATTCACTTGGTCCTTGTGCCAGATGAGCGCGATGTCCCTGGCCTAGGAATTGTCCATGGTGTTTAAAAACGGCTGATCGGCAGGGGGGCTGGGAGTCAGACCTCCAGCAATTTGATATTGACGACCTGTTCTGACATTATATTTAGCTAAGTAGTAGGCCCCATAACAGAGAAGAAAGTATAGTAGCTCTTCTATTTGGTATAGTTGGGCATCATACAGCAGCACTAATGACGCTGTACTTGGGAAGGCAGCTGCATCCTATGAATGTTCCTTCCCCTAGGGCAGGGATGGCCAACCTGAGGCTCTCCAGCTGTTGCAAAACTACAACTCCCAGCATGCCCAGTCTGCCTACAGCTATTAGCCTGCAGCAGGGCATTGTGGTTGTTTTTAGTTTTACATCAGCTAGCGAGCCGCAGGTTGGCCATCCCTGCCCCAGGGCCACGTATCAGCCACATCACTGATTTAAAGGCTATGTACACCTTTTGGAGGCAATTTTTGTTTATGATTGAATTTTGCTCATATTTTCAATTGGCCTTTATTAAAAATGTTGAGCCATTCTGTCACAAAGGGTAAACTGTTTTTCTGGTACTGGTAGTGTTAACTGTGTGACTAGTACTTTCACTTTGTGTCAGTCATCTAAAAACCCTTATCTCTAAACTACTGAGAGGTCATAAACACTTATTTAAGCCACATTCTTATCAATAAGATAAGGATTGATCTTTCATGAGTGTTTATAATGTCAGTGAGCAGATATAAGGAGCCTGTCTGCTCCCCAGATGAAGGAAAATACAAAAAATCCACAGGCTGCTACTAGAGCATCTCAGCTATGTACACAAAAAAAGGATTCCATATTTTTAATAAAAACATATTGAAAAAATTATTTTTAGCTCAAAATAAGTACAATGTAATAATAGATTTAAAAAAATACCCCAAAGGTGTACATAGCCTTTAAAGTGTTAATCTTTGAATACCATTTTTTAGTTCATATGTCAATTTTATCTTTGTAGAAAGAAACGTTTTAGGGCTCTTTCACACTTGCGTTGTCCGGATCCGTCGTGTACTCCATTTGCCGGAAGTGCCCACCGGATCCGTAATACCGCAAGTGAACTGAAAGCATTTGAAGACGGATCCGTCTTCAAAATGCGTTCAGTGTTACTATGGCAGCCAGGACGCTATTAAAGTCCTGGTTGCCATAGTAGTAGTGGGGAACGGAGGAGCAGTATACTTACTGTCCGTGCGGCTCCCCGGGCGCTCCAGAATGACGTCAGAGCGCCCCATGCGCATGGATGACGTGATTCATGCGATCACATCATCCATGCGCGTGGGGCGCCCTGACGTCACTCTGAAGCGCCCCGGGAGCCGCACAGACGGTAAGTATACTGCTCCCCCGCTCCCCACTACACTTTACCATGGCAAACAGGACTTTAGCGTCCTGGCAGCCATGGTAACCATTCAGAAAAAGCTAAACGTCGGATCCGGTAATGCGCCGAAACGATGTTTAGCTTAATTCCGGATCCGGCCTTGCGGCAAGTGTTCAGGATTTTTGGCCGGAGCAAAAAGCGCAGCATGCTGCGGTATTTTCTCCGGCCAAAAAACATTCCGGTCCTGAACTGAAGACATTCTGATGCATCCTGAACGGATTTCTCTCCATTCAGAATGCATTGGGATAATCCTGATCAGGATTTTTCCGGCATAGAGCCCCGACGACGGAACTCTATGCCGGAACAGAACAACGCAAGTGTGAAAGAGCCCTTAAAGATAACTGCTGAGACTGTTGTCACAGTGCAAAACCCTATCTTTCCATACATTGAGCCAGCAACATTTGCTGTTAGATTTAATCTATAAAGTTCTGGTATGAGTTTCAGAGTTACAGCTGGTATGGAGTCTTTAGTGAAATGCAGCCTGGAAAAAAAGTAGGAAAAACTGTCCCTAAGGGCTCATGCGCACAAAATTATTTTCTTTCTGTCACCGTTCCGTTTTTTGGGTTTTTTTTGCGGACCATATGCGGAAACATTCATTTTAATGGGTCTGCAAAAAAACCGGAAGTTACTCCGTGTGCATTGCGTTTCCGTATGTCCGTTCCACAAAAAAAAAGAACATGTCCTATTATTGTCCATTTTACGGACAAGGATAGTACTGTTCTATTAGGGGCCAACTGTTCTGTTACTCGATATACGGAATGCACATGGACGTCATCTGTACTTTTTGCGGACAACAAAATACATACAGTCATGTACATGAGCCCTAATGCAGCCTTTAAAACTCTCAAAGATGCCTGAAACATAAGTTTATCAGCCGAACCAGAGACATCCATCTGTACATAGGGGAGTTGGCCAGCAGAACCTTCTCATCATGCGTCCCTTTAAGATGTCATTGTGGTGCCTTTGTGGCTTTCAAACATTTTCCAGAAGGTAGGCAAGTCTGGGTACTGTTGCTTGGATCTTCCTATAGAGGGAAATACTAACATAATTCTGTCTTATTTTCCTTGCTGTAAACTGCTATGACTTTTCCTAGTTTCTAACACTTTTTCTTTGTAAATCCTCTTCCATTTCATGTCCTCTGCCATGCTCCCTCTTATACTTCCTAGATACAGTGGAAGCCGTGTTTGATTTTATTCAGAGAAGTCGAAGAATGATTGTTGTGTTGAGTCCTGACTACTTGACAGATAAAAGCATCAGTATGCTGGAGTTAAAACTTGGTATTGTGTGCCATAATGCCGTATGCACCAGTCTTATCGTTGTAGAATATAAGCCACTCCATGGATCGCACACCACCATTTCTAAGCTCAAGGAGAGTGTGCCCTTTGTGTGCTGGGAGGGGGAAAGTTCCAGACGCAGCAGCTCCAAGTTTTGGAAGGCTTTAAGATTGTCATTACCTTTGCGGAGCCTAAATACAAGGTCAAGCTGGAATGAGAGCTGTTCTTCCCAGTCAGATATCAGTCTTGACCAGATTCAGAAGAAGAAGAGACGCTTAAAAGAAACATCCTCTGCTCAGCCTCCTAAAACCAACAACATTGACAGAAATGTGCTTGTAGGCACAGTAAAAGTAAAACATGGGCCCAAGGGTGGAAAGGCCTGTCAATGTTGCGTGACTTATTGTGATAGTGATAACAGACTTAGAAGTAAATGTAGAGCAGGAGCAAAACCTAAATGGGAGACACATTTATGCAAACCCGTCACATATGAAAATAAAACTCGTTGGGTTCAGAATGGCACAGTCCAGCAGGCCCCAGCACCAGCACCTGTAGCTACCTTCAGTCTACAGCAGTATACAGATTTATCCAATAATAACAGCGATTTCTATGTCCTCTAATATATAACATGGGTTACACTTCATATTTGACTGGCCTTGAGAACAATGCAGGTCTAAAATGTGGACACCATGCATCTGGGAAGTTTCAAATGAAACGGTGGAGTGGGAGAACGAACTAATAAACATATAGGAGGATTCTCAGCTGGTTCTATAATGGAATAAAAAAAAGTTGAAACAGAACTTTTTGGAACTTTTTCATGTGTCATTATTTTGAATATTCTGTTTTTCCAGTTTAGGTATTTTTGACTATAATTTATTGTTTCTAAGCCAAAAAATGGACAACCGTGGACTTTTTTTTTTTTCCTGCCATAATCATGTACTTATTTAGTTAATCTCTTCTGCCATCAAGTCACTGAAGAGACTTTTGTCTTCCTTCACAGCAACCCGATCTAATGTAAGATATAATAACATGATAAATAAATCTGTGTGCACTTGCCAAACCGTAACAGGCATTTGTAAAGGAAATAAATCAACTTTAGTGGCATTTTATCAACGTAGATATAACATAATCTGTCAACAAAATGAGTTAATGTAGAAAGCACTTTGACTGACTGATGTCTTTGGGTGTTGAATTCTATGATTACAAATTTTTGCTAATACAAAACTTTCTCTCCATGACATTTGTAAGAGTCTACCTTATTCCGCCACATTAAAAAAATATGAGTATGAATTTTGGGAAACAAATGATGGTTATAGACGAATATTTCACAGGTTTATTGTGTTGGCACATAATTACAATGACAGACAGCTGATGTGAGCATATGGAAATCTGCTAAATCTGCTTGTTATTATGAATTTCCCAACCCAGAGCCTATTTATGCATTTGTACATGAATGCAGTGATGTCACGGCCTCTGTTGTGTGCGCCGTGACATGGTTGCCGTGCATGCTACTGCCTGCGGCAACATGTTGTTGCAGCTTGTAGGTGACTCCTCCTTTCCCCTGGGTCCTTCCCTGTCTGGTGCCGGAAGGGTTAATTATCTGCCTGGTGTGGATTTAGGTGTGTCTTGGGTGTGACCTCTTGGCTCTTTATGTGTTGTGAGCTTGAGGTCAGTGGCCCTTCTGCCTTTGTGTGAGCTGGAGTGCTGCTCTTATCCTGGATATACCACCTGTCCAGTGGGAGGGCCTCCTAGCTAGACATCAATGTCACCTAGATGTTTCCCCTTGTCCCCTTCCCCTATGCGACTCCCTTGTATGTATGTTTGGTGTGGGTTATGTGCGGGGTCTGTTGTATGTCTAGTTGTCGTTACATGTCTGGCATGTGGTGTCTGTCTTCCAGCATGTTTGCTAGACATTTTGCCCTGTGAGTCGCATAACCTCCTGAAGGGGGTGTCAGGGTTACCCAGAGGGGGAATCACTAGTCAGTGAGCAGCTCTGCCTGGGGCCGTCATGCTTTCTGTCTGCATGGGAGTCCAGTTGTCGTTGTGGCCGCGGCAGGTAAGTGCGTGTTGTTTCTGGGCTCTTACCTGCCGTTTCATTGGCTGTTCACTGACTGTCCCTTTTCTTGCAGTTGGGCCTGTGGAGACTCCTGTCCATCCGCGTCTGGGATGAACAGGTCATCTCCTGCTCCTAACCTTATTTCAGGGATCCTCAGGGCTACTCAGGGTCCCAGGTTCCTGTGTATGAGCCCACCTACCATCTGGGTCTGCTCATACGGTTAGGAGTCAGGGCCAGGATTAGGGTGGCTCTAGGAGGTGACCTGCTCTCTTTTCCTGGTGTTCAGGCCTAGCTGCTTCCCAGTTTTCCTATGCTATACGGTGGGGAGTTTTCCCCCACTCCCCACCGTGACAAGTGAGCAGTGAGGCACTCCCTGGTTGTTGGAGAAGCTCAGCTGGAGAGGCAATTTTCACAGATGTGATCATGAAGTGTACTGTCCTTTCTCTACCTACTGCCATCAATGATTGTTTCCATTTATATTTATTTTAATTTTAAACCCTTCAGTACCGAGCCACTTTTCATCTTAAATCCCAGGTGTCACTATATGTGGTAATAACTTTGGAACGCTTTTACTTATCCAAGCCATTCTGAGATTGTTTTCTCGTGACACATTGTACTTCCTGACAGTCATAAATTTGAGTCAATATATTTCACCTCCAATTAGCTTACGGCATGTGGCAAGTTTGTATATATATTATGAAGTAACCATCTGTCAAACCAGTAAGTCAATACATCTAAAGTACTTTTTAGTAGTTAATGATTGTATATAATTAGTTAGATAATAATCAAATATCCACATGACAGGTTCCCTTTAACAGCAAAATAAACTTTAATATATATTACTCTGGTTCTGCAGTTTACAGACATAACCAATATGTGGCGGTAAACTGCTCTATGGGCACGTAGCAGTGGTCAGAAGGTAGAGCCATATGAATTTTGGAGGCTGATTTCGGTAGAATGGTTTTTAGGCACCATTTTGTATTTGAGGAGACTCTGACATACCCCTACAGTGGAAACCCTTTAAAATGTGACCCCATTTTGGAAACTACACCACTTAAAGAATATATTAAGGGGGGTACTGAGCACGTTGACCCCCTAAGCGCTTTACGGAATTTGGAAACACTTGGCTGTGAAAATGAAAAGTTTTGTTTCTTCCAAAAAATGTTGCTTAATTTGTTACCCATTTTCTCCTGAATATGGCAACACCGCATATGTGGTGGTGAACTTCTGTGGGGCACATGGCAGAACCCAGAAAGGAAGGAGCGCCATATAGCTTTTGCAGCGCAGATTTTGATGGATAGGTTTATGGGTGCCATTGTTTTTTCTTTTTTAAGTGATTGTCTTATGAGGGGGCTCTTTTTTTGCGGGATGAGGTGACAGTTTGATTGCTACCATTTTGGGGTACATACGACTTTTTGATCGCTTGGTATTAAACTTTTTGGGAGGCAAGGTGAAAAAAATTTGGCATCGTTTTTTTAAACACATTTTTACAGCATTCACCTGAGGGGGCATGTCATGTGATATTTTTATAGAGCAGGTTGTTACGGAAACGGCAATACCTAATATGTCCATCATTTTTATTTTTGGTACGTTTCACACAGTGAAAATATTTTTTGAACAGAATAAAATCTTGTTTTTATGTTGTCATTTTCTGAGAGCCCTATTTTTTTTATTTTTTTGGGCGATTGTCTTAGGGGTTAATTTTTTGTGGGATGAGATGACGGTTTGATTGGTATTATTTTGGGGTACATAAGACTTTTTGATCGCTTGGTATATTACACTTTTAGTGATTTAAGATGACAAAAAAATAGCTTTTTTGGCACAGTTTTTTTTTATGGCGTTCACCTGAGGAGCTCATGTAAAATTTTTATAGAGCAGGCCATTACGGACGTGGCAATACCTAATATGTATACTTTTTTTCCATTTATTTGAGTTTTACACAATAATATTTTTGAAACAACTAAAAATAATGTTTTAGTGTCTCCATAGTCTGAGAGCCATATTTTTATTTTATTTTTTGGACGATTGTCTTAGGTAGGATCTCATTCTTTGCGAGATGAGGTGACGGTTAGATTGGTAGTATTTTGGGGGGCATATGCATTTTTGATCGCTTGGTGTTGCACTTTTAGGTCGAATGCACACGGACGTGGAACACTACAGTAATGCACTGGTATGATCTATACGAGTGTATTACTGTAGTGCAGCGGCAGCATGAAGAGCACGGCGTCATAGCAACCAATGACGCCGTGTGCTCCTGCTGTCAGCAGGATGAAAGGCCGGGATACCACGGACCGCTCACATCCGTGTTCCACGGCCGTGTGCATTCGGCCTTAGTGATGTTTTTTTTTAGCACAGTTTTTATTAAAAAATTTTGACGGTGTTCATCTGAGGGGTTAGGTCATGTGATATTTTTATAGAGCTGGTAGATACGAATGCGGAGATATCTAATATGTCAACTTTTTTTTCCCCCTATTTTTAACTTTTTTTTTTACTTTATTTTGGGAAAAGGATGCTTTTTTTATTTTTTTTACTTGAAACTTAAAAAAAAAATGGAAAACTTTTTTTTTTTAACTTCTTTTTTCACTTTTTTTTTTTTGTCCCACTATGGAACTTCAACTTTTGGGGGTCAGAAGTATTGTAATGCACTGGCTGTAAGTGTATTACACACTGTAATACACTTCAGCCTGCTTGCCTGTGAGATCCAGGGGGCAGACATGATGCCTAAGGAAAGCATGTAGCTGCCTTTCCTGACACCGGGTCCCCATCACAGCAGCGCGGGGACATGATAGCCACACACACCTGGCAGGATTCCGCACGTGCCGCAGTCAGCGCTGACCGTGGCCGTGCAAGGGTTAATACGCCGGCATCAGTGTTTTCACCGATGCCGGCGCATACAGCAGTTGTCCAGCTATCAGTGACTGCTGGACCCCTGCCACTGATCGGGCGCAGCTCTGCTGGTATTTGTGTCCCGCATTTCTGGTATTCTACGGGTTAAAATGAATGTTAACCACTTCCAGATCGGGCCATTTACCCCCTTCCTGACCAGGCCTAATTTTGAAAATCTGACTTGTCCCTTTATGTGGTACATACACATTTTTTATTGATATATTTTTTTAGGTGGCTAAAAAAAACTGTTTTGGCATAATTTTTATTCGTTTTTTTACACTGTTCACTTGATGGGGTAGACCATGTGAAATTTTTGTAGAGCCAATTTTTACGGACGCGGCGATTCCAAATATGTCTTTTTTATTTTCTTACATTTTACACAATAAGAGCATTTTTTGAAAAAAATATCATGCTTTTGTGTTGCAATTTTCATAGAGCCATATTTTTTTTAATTTTCTGGCTATGGTCTTGTGTGGGGGCTCATTTTTTGCGGAATGAGGTGATGTTTTTATTGCTACCATTTTGGGGTACATGCAAATTTTTGATTGCTTGATTAACAATTAGTTTTTTGGGAGGTGAGCTCACAAAAAAAATCAGTTTTGGCGCAATGTATATTTTATTTTTATTTTTTACAGCGTTTACCTGTTTGGGTAGATCACATGATATTATTATAGAGCCGGTCATTGCAGACTCGGTGATACCGAATATATCTATTTTATTTTTCTTCTATTTTTTACCATTTTTTAAATAACGGATTTGGGGGGAATTATATATTTTTTTAAATGTGAAACTTTTTTTTTTCATTTTTTTATTTTACACTTTGTGTCCCCCATAACATAGTGACATAGTAGCGCTCGTTGAGCGCTGTGTATACAGCGATCTAGAAGGCAGGGACACCTGGGGTGTCCTGCTATCACTGTCAGCGGGCCCCTCGCTCATCAGCCCAGCTATAAATTCTTTGCCTGAATATAGGTATACTTAGCTACTGCTACTTGTGATTCTACTCATTCTGGGCTTTACATCTCTTTGCACCCCTGCCTGACTCAAGAGTATATTGGCCTCTGCTACATCACTGCCAGCAATCTGAGACTCCGAGTGAGCGCAATCTGATGATTCACTGCAGGAAAGTCCATCCCGCTTTACGGGTTCAGAGAGTGAAGAATACTTAATGCCTTATACTTGGGGATGAGCAAACTTCTTTTTTTAAGTTCAGCGTACAAGGTTCGGGTTATTTATGGATTCCGCTACCATCATAACTTATGGTCCGTGGTAGCGGAATACATAACAGAATTCTTAGATAACCTGAACCTTGTAAATTAGGCCGAACTTGAAAACAGAAGTTCGCTCAACACTACTTATACTCTATGCCTCAGTTCTCTGGATCCACTACTGCAGGAGCATTCTAACAACTACACCTGACCATCAAAACTTCATTACTACTAAAGGCGACCAGGGATTTTACCATTAAACATTGCACTACCTTAGACTATCAATACCAATATCTTCACTGTTCTTCTGCTTGTGCTTGTTATCTGAACTTGTATCCATTCTTTTACTATCTCAGTTGGTCAATGTGTAGTTTGGAGCTTTTGTACTTTCCCTGGTTTATAAAAGCCATTCATAGTACACTGCTCAAAAAAATAAAGGGAACACTTAAACAACACAATGTAACTCCAAGTCAATCACACTTCTGTGAAATCAAACTGTCCACTTAGGAAGCAACACTGAGTGACAATCAATTTCACATGCTGTTGTGCAAATGGGATAGACAACAGGTGGAAATTATAGGCAATTAGCAAGACACCCCCAATAAAGGAGTGGTTCTGCAGGTGGTGACCTGACCACTTCTCAGTTCCTATGCTTCCTGGCTGATGTTTTGGTCACTTTTGAATGCTGCCGGTGCTTTCACTCTAGTGGTAGCATGAGACGGAGTCTACAACCCACACAAGTGGTTCAGGTAGTGCAGCTTATCCAGGATGGCACATCAATGCGAGCTGTGGCAAGAAGGTTTGCTGTGTCTGTCAGCATAGTGTCCAGAGCATGGAGGCGCTACCAGGAGACAGGCCAGTACATCAGGAGACGTGGAGGAGGCCGTAGGAGGGCAACAACCCAGCAACAGGACCGCTACCTCCGCATTTCTGCAAGGAGGAACAGGAGGAGCACTGCCAGAGCCCTGCAAAATGATCTCCAGCAGGCCACAAATGTGCATGTGTCTGCTCAAACGGTCAGAAACAGACTCCATGAGGGTGATATGAGGGCCCGACGTCCACAGGTGGGGGTTGTGCTTACAGCCCAACACCGTGCAGGACGTTTGGCATTTGCCAGAAAACACCAAGATTGGCAAATTCGCCACTGGCGCCCTGTGCTCTTCACAGATGAAATCAGGTTCACACTGAGCACATGTGACAGACGTGACAAAGTCTGGAGACGCTGTGGAGAACGTTCTGCTGCCTGCAACATCCTCCAGCATGACCGGTTTGGCATTAGGTCAGTAATGGTGTGGGGTGGCATTTCTTTGGAGGGCCGCACAGCCCTCCATGTGCTCAACAGAGGTAGACTGACTGCCATTAGGTACCGAGATGAGATCCTCAGACCCCTTGTGAGACCATATGCTGGTGCAGTTGGCCCTGGGTTCCTCCTAATGCAAGACAATGCTAGACCTCATGTGGCTGGAGTGTGTCAGCAGTTCCTGCAAGACGAAGGCATTGATGCTATGGACTGGCCCGCCCGTTCCCCAGACCTAAATCCAATTGAGCACATCTGGGACATCACGTCTCGTTCTATCCACCAACGTCACGTTGCACCACAGACTGTCCAGGAGTTGGCAGATGCTTTAGTCCAGGTCTGGGAGGAGATCCCTCAGGAGACCGTCCGCCACCTCATCAGGAGCATGCACAGGCATTGTAGGGAGGTCATACAGGCACGTGGAGGCCACACACACTGAGCCTCATTTTGACTTGTTTTAAGGACATTACATCAAAGTTGGATCAGCCTGTAGTGTGTTTTTCCACTTTAATTTTGAGGGTGACTCCAAATCCAGACCTCCATGGGTTAAAAAAATTGATTTCCACTTCTTTCTTTTGTGTGATTTTGTTGTCAGCACATTCAACTATGTAAAGAACAAAGTATTTCAGAAGAATATTTAATTAATTCAGATCTAGGATGTGTTATTTTTGTGTTCCCTTTATTTTTTTGAGCAGTGTAGTTTATTTGGATCAGAATAGTTTGTCCATCTAAGGAACAGAACAGAGGGTTCAGCTATTTTGATGCATTAGGCCTCTGTTTCGAGCATTAATGGTCTTTATTACTACCTATTAGTAGTTAATGGTTATAAATTATGATTATGTGCACAATTACTACAAATGTTCATTATATCGATCTCAGAAAGAAAAACATTAATGCTCAACATACATTTGTAACAATAAAGGGCTGTGACTTTATCTTTCTATTTCTATTTCACATCTCGGCAAATAAAGATTAATGTGTTATGTCCATGTCATATATCATGTAATTAACATGTAAATAAGCAATTACTCATGATTAAAATGATGAATATTGATGATTTATATAAAATGACATCACATACTCAAGTATAATATTAGTGTTTGTTTATATATTATTAAAGTTATGAATTAAATATCACAAATTATATTATACATCATAATAGGGGCCGCCAAAAATGTGATTTGCTGTATGCATTATGCACTATAGTGTGCATAGCTATGGTTTTCATTTTCTTAATTGCATCTTTAATGTAAGCAGCTGTATATCAGCCAATGCAAAATTACTTAGACATGGGCCTCCACGCATAAAATGTTTAGTGCTTTTGAGCCTTTAAACAGTTCAACACTAGGTCGGTTGTGGAACCACTGTGCCAACCAACCGGTTTGACTTTGGGCTATGCCTGAGGGCATTATGCTGGCATTCTTCTGGTATTAACCCTATACAGGTATGTGGCCTTTGCTGCAGGGGAGCCACTAGGCTGCTACCTCTAGGTCTGGGCTGGCAGAGTTTATGTAAATCCGTGAAAAAATCTAAAGGTCAGGGCAGAAGGCACAGGATCAGTAGGGTGAACAGGCACAGGTCAGGACAGACGGCACAGGTTCAGAATCCAGGAAACAGTTTGTACACAGGAACACAAATGTAATATAGCATTTTTAAAAGGCACTAGATAGCAAGAGGGACCTAATGCTAGATCTACAGAAACCTAATTGCTCAGGCAAGGAAGTAAGGTCAGAGGAAAAGCTATTTAGGTGAGTTGATTACCTCATTTGTCAATCAGTTAGACAAGACTACAAAAGGGCATTAACTCCTGCAGTGCTGCAGGGAAAAGTCCCATTAATACACGCACAGGAAGATTCTTGCAACCAGGCTGTGGCCTGCAGCATGGGCCAAGGGAATCTGACAGCTAGGCAGAGGCTAATTGAGTGATGCTGTACCTGTGCCCACTCTGGATAGTGGGATAGTAGAAGGCATGGAATGCCACCATAATATTGGTGGTCATTTTACTACTTTCCCTTTTAATTGGTACTTGGTGGTTTAAAAATGATACCATATTTTCTCGTCACTTATTCAAATATGTTTGGCACTTTTTTCCATGATACATGGGGCTTTATTTTTCTGTCATTTTTACATTAGTATATTTTTGGTTGTTTTCGAGAGAAAACCTTAAAATAAAATTTGTTTTTCGTGCTTTTCTCTGTTTTATCTTAGCACTGAATTCAACTAAAATACATATTTTAGATGTCCGCCTTTTATTATGCAAATTTTATAAAGTAGATGAATAGTTTTGTGAAATGCAGTCCACACCACAGTATCATGTACTGGAATCTATACACTGTACTTAGCTTAGCCCACCCCGAATAATAATACATTTTGTGGCTACATATTGCCAACATACAGTGACTAAAAAAATACCATCATACTGTATAAAAGCTTGATGCCACGATGCAGAGACTTGATAACTTAATTGCAACATAACTGGATAACAGCACTGTACAGAGATTGGGTAACACCACCATACTGTGATTTGATAACATCGCCATATAGTGACTGCATAACACCACCATACAGTGACTGGATGATACTGCCATGCAGTACCTTTATAATAACACTACAGAGTGAATGTATAACACTCCCATATAGTGATTGGATAACACCACCATACAATGACTAGATAACACCTCCATAGGATAACTGGATAACACTACTATACAGTGATGGGATAATGCAGCATATAGTGACTGGATAAAATCGCCATACAGTTACTGGATAACATGGTATAAGGGGGCACAATACAATGTATGACTAGAAGCAGAGTATAAGGGTTTAAAAGGGCTTTGTAAAGGGTATGATATGAAGGCATAGTACAGTTTATGACTAGGGGCAAAGTATAGAGTATGATAAGGGTGCCCCCTTCTCATAACCTGTACAGTGCCCTCTTATACCCTATACTGTCCCCCTTGTTATACACTGTACTATGTCCTGTACTATACACAGTACAGAGTATAAGAGGGCATAGTACACTTTAGGAGGCAGAGTATGGGAGGACAGTGCAGTGTATAAGTGGCATAGTACAGGTTAGGTGGCACAGTACAGGGTATGATAATGGAGCATCTGCACCCCAGGACTCCCCAAGCTTTGCCAGACTGGCCATGAGGATCCACATGCCCACTAGATAGGGAGTCTGAACCATGTGCCATTCCCATTGCACCACCTGGAAGCCGCTGGGACTCTGTGCCTCCTTCTCCCAGTTGGACAGGTGGGTAGTTGAGCGAGCCAATACAGCGCTCCTGCTTCCTGATTTATGTGATGCATCGCCAATCAGCTCCTCTGCCAGCTCTGCCTTACATGTGCTGCCAGTGAGACCGTGGGTGCTGCTCGCCCTTCACATGCTCCCCCTATGACCTTTACCCTGTTGGCAAGTGGGGGGGGGGGTGTAGAAAATAAATAAATAAAAAATGTACCCTCAAGAGCCTAATTACAAATACGGCCCTGGCTACAGCTATAGTTTGGGTCAGTGGTAACAATTTTTTGTTTTTGGTTGTCTTTTAGATTGTTGATTTCCCTTAGAACTCTGGGCAAAATTGCTACTGTGTGTTATGCCTACTGAAGGGTATGAGGGGGTGGTCCATGACAAAGAATACCAAAAGAGCATTTTAAACCACTTAAGCTCTGCATTAGGAAGTAATCACAGTTTATTAGTTTTGTCAGAAGTGTTCTTTTATTATAGAGACTCTGGATCTACGTAATTTGTCTACATCCCACTAACAGGATAAGGGTGGAGTCTGATAAATGAGGCCTAGGATCAGTCCCATACATCCTTGAAAATAATAAAGATGGATTTAAAAGAAAAGGTAGAAATTTGATGTTAATCATGCTGACCAGGCAGGACTTCAAAACCATATGATTATCCTGTCATTGGATTATTTAAAAGACATGTGGCAGACTGGCATTAATAAAGACAGGGGAAGTTAAATATGCACTGTACTGTGTATATATATATATATATATATATATATATATATATATATATATACACTCACCTAAAGAATTATTAGGAACACCTGTTCTATTTCTCATTAATGCAATTATCTAGTCAACCAATCATATGGCAGTTGCTTCAATGCATTTAGGGGGGTGGTCCTGGTCAAGACAATCTCCTGAACTCCAAACTGAATGTCAGAATGGGAAAGAAAGGTGATTTAAGCAATTTTGAGCGTGGCATGGTTGTTGGTGCCAGACGGGCCGGTCTGAGTATTTCACAATCTGCTCAGTTACTGGGATTTTCACGCACAACCATTTCTAGGGTTTACAAAGAATGGTGTGAAAACGGAAAAAAATCCAGTATGCGGCAGTCCTGTGGGCAAAAATGCCTTGTGGATGCTAGAGGTCAGAGGAGAATGGGCCGACTGATTCAAGCTGATAGAAGAGCAACGTTGACTGAAATAACCACTCTTTACAACCGAGGTATGCAGCAAAGCATTTGTGAAGCCACAACACGCACAACCTTGAGACGGATGGGCTACAACAGCAGAAGACCCCACCGGGTACCACTCATCTCCACTACAAATAGGAAAAAGAGGCTACAATTTGCACGAGCTCACCAAAATTGGACTGTTGAAGACTGGAAAAATGTTGCCTGGTCTGATGAGTCTCGATTTCTGTTGAGACATTCAAATGGTAGAGTCCGAATTTGGCGTAAACAGAATGAGAACATGTATCCATCCTCTGATGGCTACTTCCAGCAGGATAATGCACCATGTCACAAAGCTCGAATCATTTCAAATTGGTTTCTTGAACATGACAATGAGTTCACTGTACTAAAATGGCCCCCACAGTCACCAGATCTCAACCCAATAGAGCATCTTTGGGATGTGGTGGAACAGGAGCTTCGTGCCCTGGATGTGCATCCCTCAAATCTCCATCAACTGCAAGATGCTATCCTATCAATATGGGCCAACATTTCTAAAGAATGCTATCAGCACCTTGTTGAATCAATGCCACGTAGAATTAAGGCAGTTCTGAAGGCAAAAGGGGGTCCAACACCGTATCAGTATGGTGTTCCTAATAATTCTTTAGGTGAGTATATATATATATATATATATATATATATACACACACACCCTAACTAAGTATACAATATATGTGAATGAAGACTTCATTTAGCCCATAAAGCGCATGATGTTGTGAATAACCTGGACAATATTCACAATTATTATAGAATCAAGTATTATTAGGCAATTTAAATGTATGTGAATTTAGATCATATAACGGGACAATGAAGGAGTGACCATAATGCTGTGGCAATAGCTTGCAAGATTTCTCTATGAATAAACTGAAGCAGAGATTCAGGAAGAGCAAGCTAAAATTCTGTAATATTTCCTTCAACAGTCATGAGAAAATTATTACTTTTCCAGCTCTTGCAAGTAATGGTGTGTCTGCAAGTTACTGAATTATGGTATGCATCATGATTTATTCACAGGAAGAATATACAGAGTCAAATTAATGTGCCAAATGAGACTTGTATTCTAACTTGAAGAGTCAGTAAGAGTTTGATGACATTCATATTACAGATGTAATAGGAACCATTTTTCAGCTGACACCTGTCCACATGTACATTTACCATCTGGTGACACTTCTATGTAAGGTAACGATGCCATCTCACCTCTCCAGATGCTTGGCATTCTCCTTCTAGTCACCACTCTCCTCCTTCATTTCATCACTCTGTGCCTGGGACATGTGCTACTCCCTGTTTATTAAAGGGCCAGTGCACACCAAATACCTGCACATCTTAGACTTCGTTAGGATCTTCCCCAAACCACTTTGAGTCTCAGCAATAAGGTCACTTTGTTTCCTACTCCACCAAGTAGTTTTTTTTCTTGCTTTCTACATGTATGAACTGACTTGTGTCTATTGACCTCATCGAGTTGTCTGCTGCCTGTATTGACCTTAGCCTGATCTCCGCCTATGACTGAATTGTACCTATTGGACATTTGCTTTGTCCGACTTAGATTTTTTTTCCTACTGTTCATGTACTGCACCTTGGAATTTTCTGTCTGACTCTGTGCCAGCCATTAGTGATGGAGAGTCCTCTAGGCATTATCTGTGGGAAAGTCCTTACCTTCTAGCTGGGATTAGGATAAAGAATGCCCAATTCCTTAGAGACTGCTACCGGGTTTAGCCTTAAGTCAAATTTGTTAGCGACCTGTTGGCCATTGTATTAGGTAGGAATGATGTTCGTCTTGCATCTACTTTTTTTGTAGACCCATTGTAGCAATGCCTATACTTATCCACAAATCAAATAAGAATAGGACATGTTCTATATTTTTTTGTGGGACTGCAGAACAGATGTATGGATGCAGACAGCACATAGTGTGCTGTCCACATTTTTGGTGGCTCCTTTGAAATGAATGGGTCGGAAGACTCTGCATCTGATCTGCAAAAATGCAGTTCAGATGCGGACCAAAAATACGGGCATGTGAATCGGGCCTTATTGTTAGAGCTTTATATTCTTATTAAAATATTAAGTTCAGCCTATTTACTGTCACATATTATGGATGCATGGCATGAAAGCACTAGACACATTATAAGGTATAGTTTTATTATAATGGTGCTTTCACATGTTTAAAGTATATTGACAATATACAAGATTCAGAATGTGATCTATTGTTTTTGTAATATCTAGTGAAAGGGATATTCCAACAAACATTCATGACATATCCATATCCAGATTGCTTGGTGGTTCCCTTCCCATAGGTTATAACCGAGAGATCTGTGCACATACAGTACAGACCAAAAGTTTGGACACACCTTCTCATTCAAAGAGTTTTCTTTATTTTCATGACTATGAAGGCATCAAAACTATGAATTAACACGTGTGGAATTATATACATAACAAACAAGTGTGAAACAACTGAAAATATGTCATATTCTAGGTTCTTCAAAGTAGCCACCTTTTGCTTTGATTACTGCTTTGCACACTCTTGGCATTCTCTTGATGAGCTTCAAGAGGTAGTCCCCTGAAATGGTCTTCCAACAGTCTTGAAGGAGTTCCCAGAGATGCTTAGCACTTGTTGGCCCTTTTGCCTTCACTCTGCAGTCCAGCTCACTCCAAACCATCTCGATTGGGTTCAGGTCCGGTGACTGTGGAGGCCAGGTCATCTGGCGCAGCACCCCATCACTCTCCTTCATGGTCAAATAGCCCTTACTTTCAAAGTTTTCCCAATTTTTCGGCTGACTGACTGACCTTCATTTCTGAGTAATGATGGCCACTCGTTTTTCTTTACTTAGCTGCTTTTTTCTTGCCATAATACAAATTCTAACAGTCTATTCAGTAGGACTATCAGCTGTGTATCCACCTGACTTCTCCTCAACGCAACTGATGGTCCCAAACCCATTTATAAGGCAAGAAATCCCACTTATTAAACCTGACAGGGCACACCTGTGAAGTGAAAACCATTTCAGGGGTCTACCTCTTGAAGCTCATCAAGAGAATGCCAAGAGTGTGCAAAGCAGTAATCAAAGCAAAAGGTGGCTACTTTGAAGAACCTAGAATATGACATATTTTCAGTTGTTTCACACTTGTTTGTTATGTATATAATTCCACATGTTTCATAATTCATAGTTTTGATGCCTTCAGTGTGAATCTACAATTTTCATAGTCATGACAATAAAGAAAACTCTTTGAATGAGAAGGTGTGTCCAAACTTTTGGTCTGTACTGTACGTGGTCGGCAGTCTCTGTTCATAGCCCAACCTCACAGAGCAGATTTGGGGAACCTCCTTTGTCCAAAAGGTTGGTGGTATTGTCTATTGTTGTAATAACCTTAAAGGGCTTCTGTCCCCACTAAACTGATATTTTTTTTTTTGTGTACTTATAATCACTCTCATGCGATATTGCTATACCTTATGTTATTAATAATTTTCGTTCAGTAGATTTTGCAAAAAACGTACTTTTATGATATGCTAATTACCTTTCTACCAGCAAGTAGGGCGTCTACTTGCTGGTAGCAGCCGCAGAAAACCGCCCCCTCCTCTTGTTGATTGACAGGGCCAGCCGGGATCTCCTCCTCCGGCCAGCCCTGTCAGCATTTTCAAAAATCGCTGACAGGGTTGGCCGGAGGAGGAGATCCCGGCTGGCCCTGTCAATCAACAGAAGGAGGGGACGGTTTTCTGCGGCTGCTACCAGCAAGTAGACGCCCTATTTGCTGGTAGAAAGGTAATTAGCATATCATAAAAGTAAGTTTTTTGCAAAATCTACTGAACGAAAATTATTAATAACATAAGGTATAGCAATATCGCATGATAGGAATTATAAGTACACAAAAAAAAAAATCCGTTTAGTGGGGTGACAGAAGCCCTTTAACCTCTTAATTTGTGATGAAAATGTATGACATGATTTAGTGCTTGTTTCTGGACTATGACATACATTTTTGTCATAGTGATCTTGTGGCAGGAGAGCCATGATGCGACATGTGCATGAGCTCTTACTTACAGCAAATCATCCTCTTTAGAAGCGATTTAAATCTATACATATTGAATGAGCTGAACAATTATCATAGCAGTATTGCATTTTCCTGGCCACAGAGGAATGAATGTAAACCTTTTACCGTTATCAGTGTTTCTCTTGACAACCATAAAGCAGTTTTATATATTGTAATTGTTTTTATAATTAAAAAGAGCCAGCTAATTTATCAGCTAGACACAAAATATGAGTGTAATAGCAGGTGGAGAAGTGTCTTGGGATCAAGAAGCGAAGTTTCATCTTTTGATACTGATAATGTGAAACATACAGTGTCTTTGTTGCGAAATTAGAACAGTATAAACTGGGCTCTTGCATCACATTCATCTAAAAAGCTTTAAAATTCATGAATATATTTATCCCGATGTTTCTCTATTACTGTATTTTTTGTTCTATGTAAGAAAAGGCAATGATCACCACTTTTAAAGTTCCCACTCACAAAAAAAAAAATATGTTCCAAATTCAGTGATAAGCCTTACATCTTGATAGTGGTTGGTGCTTTTTTTTTTTTTTTCTAATGGAGAGCTCTAAATCCCCTGATTTGAAGGCTATGGGCACCTTTGATATGAAAGCAATGGTTTTTACATCTGTTACTTTTTATCTTAAGTAACAAAATGTATTAAGTTTCAGTCTGAAATCTTCATTCCTTCATTAGTTTTCAGACCCTCTGATATAAAGTTTAAAACTGGTTCATAGTTTCAGACGTTTCTCAGGTGAGAGCGTCCCTCTCTATAATACATGCTGGATGTGAGGTCAGTGTGTCTAGGATGCTGCTGCCTTCACTAGATCTCAGGTATCTGCACAGCTTCATCCTATTCTACAGCACGTTAGAGATCTCCTCTCCTTTTGTGGTAACAGACACTGATGCTGGGGAGTCTGACTTCTTTCTAGAATGCCAAAGGATCGAAGTAAGTGGCTCTATTGTGGGCAAACCTTATGACCTAGGGTGGTATGTCCCTGCTGCATCACCTATAAAATTAGATTATTACACTGTGGACCCTGATTATATTTAACAGCCAGTAAAGTTTTACCATGTAATCATTAAAAGTTAACCCCTTCATGCATTTTCACGTACATGCACATGGGGGAATGTGCTCTTTTGCTGCAGTGCAGTGGCGTAACTAGAAATGGTCAGGCCCTGCAGCAAATTTTTTAACAAGTCCTCTTCCCCCAGCAAGTTCTTTGCAATTCCTGACCCCTATGCAACCCCCCACTCCTGTGGCTAGTCAAGCTCTCATTCTCAGACAAGGCCTGGCAGCCAGCCCATCCATTTCCTACAGTGTCACTGTATATAATGTCATTGTATAATACTTTTGAGGGGGCCCTGACAACAAACTATTTTAGTCCTCCTCCTGCACCCGCTCGATTAGTGGCAGGGGCCTGGCTATTACTGACACCCATGCCCCTGCTGTGTCTGCTGGCATTTTCAGCTACAGATTAATCCATGAGATGCCATGGTCAACACTGACTATGGGTGGAGGGGTCTCCCAATCTGACCCCATCAGCCCCCCACGCAGTGGCGTAGGGATCGCCATAGCAATGGCTATGGGGCCCTACGCCACTGGTGGCCCGCCGGCCCGGGCCGCCGACCTGAGGATTTAAAAAAATTTAATAAAAATTCATGTGGCGAGTGGGCCGTGGCGCTGTGATAGGGGGCGGTCGGAGCCGGAGGCAGAGAGGGAGTGGTCCCGCAGTCTGGGCGGCAGTTCTTCTGACTAGTCCTGGCCGGAAGTGGAGGAGGCGGACTCGGAGCCTGCCGTACAGCGAAGCTATGAGCTGCTGGAGTGTAGGCGGCTGGCTTGGCGCGCAGACGTACGGTACGGTTCGGATCAAGTGGCTGAGCTGAGGTGAGGGCTGGCTCTGGTCTGGCTGGGGAGGGGGACTGTCACTGTAGCGGTGTGTGTCCGACCGAAGCGGCAGCGTCAGTGGAGTACTGGAGTTATATCATCTGTGAGGTACAGCCGGATCTCAGCAGCATCTTCCCTATTCACACATATACCTGCTCAAGCCTGGCAGCTGCATTATTTAATAGTGTGGTGTGGTAATGGTTAATGACATTGGCGAAGACACAGCCACCTAATCCTGTATTTGATACCCATTCCTCTGGAGATCTGTGCTTCATGTCCCTCTCCCTAAGAAATCTGTGCCTAATACCCCCATCCCTTGGAGATCTGTACTTAATGCCCCCTTCCTTTGGAGATCTGTGATTGATGCCCCTTCCCCTAGAGATCTGTGCTTGATGCCCCCTCCCTTTGGAGTTCTGTGCTTGATGCCCCTTTCCTTGGAGTTCTGTGCTTGATGCCCCTTCCCCTAGAGATCTGTGCTTGATGTCCCCTCCCTAGGAGTTCTGTGCTTGATGCCCCTTCCCCTAGAGATCTGTGCTTGATGCCCCCTTCCCTTGGAATTCTGTGCTTGATGCCCCTTTTCTTGAACATCTGTGCATGATGACCAACTCCCTTGGACCTCTGTGCATTATACCTGCTCCCTCTGAGATGTGTACTCTATGCACCTTCCACTGGAGATCTGTGCTTAATGCCCCCTCCCTTTGAGATCTATAATTGATGCCCCTTCCCCAGGAGATATGTGCTTGATGGCTCCCCTCCTTGAAGATCTGTATTTGATTCCCCTATTGCTGAAGATCTGTGCTTTATGTCCAAGGAAACACTATATTAGGTCACATATCACTAATGTTTAAGATTAATACCATCTACTGTATACACATTTTCTTTTTGCGTTAAAAATTTTAGTCTAAAGATTTTTCCCACAAAGACAACTGCCAGGCTTGAGCAGGTATATGTGTGAATAGGGAAGATGCTGAGATCCGGCTGTACCTCACAGTGAGGTACAGCCGGATCTCAGCATCTTCCATATTCACACATATACTTGCTCAAGCCTGGCAGCTGCATTATTTAATAGTGTGGTGTGGTAATGGTTAATGGCGAAGATAGCCACCTAATCCTATCTGAGGGGTCTGTAACACAAGAAGGTGAAAGTACATATTGTGGGGTGTGTATTTGTATTAGGCTACTTTCACACTAGCGTTCGTGGCTCCGTTTGAAGTCATCCACAGATGCCCCCATAACAGTGTCATCCACAGATGACCCCATAACAGTGTCTCATCCACAGGTCCCCCATAACAGTGTGTCATCCACAGGTCCCCCATAACAGTGTCATCCACAGATGCCCGCATAACAGTGTATCATCCACCGATCCCCCATAACAGTGTGTCATCCACCGGTCCCCCATAGCAGTGTGTCATCCACAGGTCCCCCATAGCAGTGTGTCAGCCACAGGTCCCCCATAACAGTGTGTCATCCACAGGTCCCCCATAACAGTGTGTCATCCACAGGTCCCCCATAACAGAGCGCCTGCACACTGAGGAGAGACAGAAAGGAGGGCAAAGAATCCGCGGAAGCAAGCAGAGGACGGCACAGTAGACGACTGAATAGCTTCTTTTGTAAGTAAATTGTTTTATTATAAATGTAGTTTAATGTCTGTTTTTGTCTTTTATTATATTCTGGCTTTTGCTTAAGGGGACAGTAAAAAATTGTTTTTTTTTAGTTATGTATGATGCTTTTTGATAATAAATAAATGTATTGATGCTGTAATGTAGACCCCAAGCCTCTCTGATGTCCTGCAGGCTGGGTTGGCACTGTGGAAGCATACAGTTGGCCAGGCAGCAGAAAGGCTCTGGGGCGGTCATTGTGTGCTCTGGAACTTTCCCCTTCACAGCCACAGCTATCTCTCTCTCCTACAGTGCGAACTCTGCAGGAGGCATTCCGTTTGCTCTCTGTCCTAATAGAAGTCTATGGGAATCAAAACGGATCCATCTGGTTCCCGTTATGCAAGACGGAAAACAAGGTCCTGTCGACAGACAGATCCGTTATGCTTTCTCATAAACTTCTATTAGGACAGAGCATGCCTCTTAAAGGTTTCCGTTTTGCATTCCATCTTGCCATTCTGTTATATTCCGTTTGAAACTGAACCTATAACGGAATGGGATAACGCAGATGTGAACGCACCCTTAGGAATAGATTGTTTCTGAATATTCAAGCGTACCGAGGAAGAAAGGAAAACTCTTGAAAGCTTGTCTTTTAACCACCTCAGCCCCTATAGCTTAAACACCCTTAATGACCAGGCCACTTTTTACACTTCTGACCTACACTACTTTGACCGTTTATTGCTCGGTCATGCAACTTACCACCCAAATGAATTTTACCTCCTTTTCTTCTCACTAATAGAGCTTTCATTTGGTTGTATTTCATTGCTGCTGACATTTTTACTTTTTTTGTTATTAATCGAAATTCTTTTGCAAAAAAATGACATTTTTCACTTTCAGTTGTAAAATTTTGCAAAAAAAAACGACATCCATATATAAATTTTTCTCAAAATTTATTGTTCTACATGTCTTTGATAAAAAAAAAAATGTTTGGGTAAAAAAAAATGGTTTGGGTAAAAGTTATAGCGTTTACAAACTATGGTACAAAAATGTGAATTTCCGCTTTTTGAAGCAGCTCTGACTTTCTGAGCACCTGTCATGTTTCCTGAGGTTCTACAATGCCCAGACAGTACAAACACCCCACAAATGACCCCATTTCGGAAAGTAGACACCCTAAGGTATTCGCTGATGGGCATAGCGAGTTCCTAGAATTTTTTATTTTTTGTCACAAGTTAGCGGAAAATTATGATTTTTTTTTTTCTTACAAAGTCTCATATTCCACTAACTTGTGACAAAAAATAAAAACTTCCATGAACTCACTATGCCCATCAGCGAATACCTTGGGGTGTCTTCTTTCCAAAATGGGGTCACTTGTGGGGTAGTTATACTGCCCTGGCATTCTAGGGGCCCAAATGTGTGGTAAGAAGTTTGAAATCAAAATGTGTAAAAAATGACCGGTGAAATCCGAAAGGTGCTCTTTGGAATGTGGGCCCCTTTGCCCACCTAGGCTGCAAAAAAGTGTCACACATGTGGTATCTCCGTACTCAGGAGAAGTTGGGCAATGTGTTTTGGGGTGTCATTTTACATATACCCATGCTGGGTGAGAGAAATATCTTGGCAAAAGACAACTTTTCCCATTTTTTTATACAAAGTTGGCATTTGACCAAGATATTTATCTCACCCAGCATGGGTATATGTAAAATGACACCCCAAAACACATTGCCCAACTTCTCCTGAGTACGGAGATACCACATGTGTGACACTTTTTTGCAGCCTAGATGCGCAAAGGTGCCCAAATTCCTTTTAGGAGGGCATTTTTAGACATTTGGATCCCAGACTTCTTCTCACGCTTTAGGGCCCCTAAAAAGCCAGGGCAGTATAAATACCCCACATGTGACCCCATTTTGGAAAGAAGACACCCCAAGGTATTCAATGAGGGGCCTGGCGAGTTCATAGAAATTTTTTTTTTTGGCATAAGTTAGCGGAAATTGATATATTATTTTTTTTTCTCTCACAAAGTCTCACTTTCCGCTAACTTGGGACAAAAATTTAAATCTTTCATGGACTCAATATGCCCCTCAGCGAATACCTTGGGGTGTCTTCTTTCCAAAATGGGGTCAGTTGTGGGGTGTTTGTACTGCCCTGGCATTTGAGGGTCTCCGCAATCATTACATGTATGGCCAGCATTAGGAGTTTCTGCTATTCTCCTTATATTGAGCATACAGGTAATGAGATTTTTTTTTTCCGTTCAGCCTCTGGGCTGAAAGAAAAAAATGAACGGCACAGATTTCTTCATTCGCATCGATCAATGTGGATGAAAAAATCTCTGCCAAAAAAAAAAAAAAAGGAGAGGAAAGGCGTCTGCCAGGACATAGGAGCTCCGCCCAACATCCATACCCACTTAGCTCGTATGCCCTGGCAAACCAGATTTCTCCATTCACATCAATCGATGTGGATGAATAAATCATTGCCAGGATTTTTTATATTTTTTTTATATACAAAGTGTTTGCCAAAGCATAGGAACACCGCCACCTCCTCAGCTCATATGCCTTGGCAAACTTATCTTTTACTGCAGAGGAGAAATCTCGTCTTGCAGCGCCGCATACACCGACTTGCGTGTAATCTGACAGCAGCGCAATGCTTCTGTCAGAATGCACATCAGTGCTACAGCTAGTCGATCGGTTGGTCCACCTGGAAGGTAAAAAAAAAAAGAAAAAACCAGGCCGCAACGCAATAATTTTATTAACTTTGGAACAGAACATATAAACTTTAACTTTTTGAACTGAACATTAACCTTTTTGCTTACTGGTGGTTTTTTTTGTTTGTTTTTTACCTTTATAGAACAAACCTCTCCTTCCCCATGGGTCAATGTGCAAAGCGCAAATCGCCCAAAGATGTGGCGAAGTGCGTTATGCACTTTGTCCCATGTGAAAGGAGACGTTTGCAGCAGCTGTGAGTGAATGGGCCCTAATAGCCCTGTGTGCCTGTCCTGGTGAGATGTGATCCCTATGCTAGGTGTACCTGTGTGTGGTACTTCCGGAAACACTCCCCTAAGCATAGGGCAGGGTGGTCAGGACAGTCAGGACAGAAATAGCGGGTGTCACGCCTTATTCCACTCCTGCTACAGACATGACATCTTTTTCGGGGTGACGGTTGGGTTGAGGTACCGGCAACGACATTGGGGAAATGTCGCTCGTGTAGACGGCTAACTACACTGGTGGATGGGGCCACGGAACCTTCTGGATACAGGAGGTTCTCGATGATCTCTTCCTGAAATTTGAGGAAGGATCGTGTTCTCCCAGCCTTACTGTAGAGAACAAAACTATTATACAGAGCCAATTGAATCAAATATACAGACACCTTCTTATACTAGCGTCTGGTTCTGCGGGACACTAAATACGGAGACAACATCTGGTCATTGAAGTCCACCCCTCCCATGAGCGCATTATAGTCGTGGACTGAGAAGGGCTTTTCAATGACACGGTTGCTCGCTCAATTTGGATTGTCGTGTCTGCGTGAATGGAGGAGAGCATGTAAAGTCACGCTTGTCTCTCCATTTCACCGCGAGCAGTTCTTTGTTACACAAGGCAGCCCTCTCCCCCCTTGCAAGACGGGTGGTAACGAGCCGTTGGGGGAAGCCCCGGCGACTAGGTCGCACGGTGCCACAGGCGCAAATCTGTTCTAGAAACAAATGCCTAAAGAGGGCCACACTTGTGTAGAAATTGTCCACATAAAGATGGTACCCCTTGCCGAATAAGGGTGACACCAAGTCCCAGACTGTCTTCCCACTGCTCCCCAGGTAGTCAGGGCAACCGACTGGCTCCAGGGTCTGATCTTTTCCCTCATAGACACGAATTTGTGGGTATAGCCTGTGGCCCTTTCACAGAGCTTATACAATTTGACCCCATACCGGGCACGCTTGCTTGGGATGTATTAGGGACGCCCGGTAAAATGTATTAGGGACTCATCTATGCAGATGTTTTGCTCTGGGGTATACAAATCTGCAAATTTCTGGTTGAAATGGTCTATGAGGGGCCAAATTTTGTGGAGCCGGTCAAAAGCTGGGTGGCCTCTGGGACGGGAGGTGGTGTTGTCGCTAAAATGCAGGAAACGCAGGATGGTCTCAAATCGTGTCCTGGACATAGCAGCAGAGAACATGGGCATGTGATGAATTGGGTTCGTGGACCAATATGACCGCAATTCATGCTTTTTAGTTAGACCCATGTTGAGGAGAAGGCCCAGAAAAATTTTAATTTCGGAAACTTGGACTGGTTTCCACCGGAAAGGCTGGGCATAAAAGCTTCCCGGGTTGGCGGTCATAAATTGTGTGGCATGCCGATTTGTTTCTGCCACAACTAAGTCTAAGAGCTCCGCAGTCAAGAACAGCTCAAAAAATCCCAGGGCCGAACCGATCTGAGCCGTCTCAACCCGAACTCCAGACTGGGCGGTGAAAGGGGGAACTAATGGTGCGGCTGAAGTTGGTGACTGCCAATCAGGGTTTGCCAGCACCTCAGGGATTCTAGGGGCTCTACGGGCCTGTCTGTGCGGTGGCTGCGACGGGGTAACTACTGCACGTGCCACCGTACCAGCTTCAACTGCCCTTCTGGTGCTCGCTACTTCACCATGTTGTACGGCAGTGCTGTTACTAGGTCCAGGAAGGGCTGCGCTGCTGGTGTATGCCTCACCACGTGATCCGACAGCGCCAGCCCCACTCTGCTGCTCTTGAAGCGGATCCTGCGCAACCTGTGGTCTAGCGACACGGGGCTGGGTACGCCTGGTGCTATCAGGGACCTCAGCCTCCTCGTCCGAACTTTGGGTCAGAGAGCCCCTGCTTTCTACAGGTTCATATTCTGACCAGCTAGATTCATCAGATGAGGGTTCCCACTCCTCATCCGACTGGGTCAGAATCCTGTAGGCCTCTTCAGAAGAATACCCCCTGTTTGACATTTGGGCAACTAAATTTAGGGGTATTCCCTGAGACTACCCAAGAAAAAAAGCAAGCCTGTCTTACAAATGGGAGGCTAGCGAAGTACCGGAGGCCGCTGCGGTTGATAAAAAATATCAAAACTGATTTTTTTTTATCGCCGCAGCGCGTGTAAAGTGAATGTGCAGTGATCAAAAAATAATAATTTTTTGTCACTGCGGTGGGGCGGGCGTGGGTGAACGCACGTGTGGGCGACCGATCAGGCCTGATCGGGCAAACACTGCGTTTTGGGTGGAGGGCGAGCTAAGGTGACACTAATACTATTATAGATCTGACCGTGATCAGTTTTGATCACTTACAGATACTATAAAAGTACAAATGCTGATTAGCGATACGCTAAACAGCGAATAAGTGACTGCGGTGCGGTGGGCTGGGCGCTAACTGATCCCTAAACTACCTAACCAAGGGGCCTGGATACAGGAGGTTCTCGATGATCTCTTCCTGAAATTTGAGGAAGGATCGTGTTCTCCCAGCCTTACTGTAGAGAACAAAACTATTATACAGAGCCAATTGAATCAAATATACAGACACCTTCTTATACTAGCGTCTGGTTCTGCGGGACACTAAATACGGAGACAACATCTGGTCATTGAAGTCCACCCCTCCCTTGAGCGCATTATAGTCGTGGACTGAGAGGGGCTTTTCAATGACACGGGTTGCTCGCTCAATTTGGATTGTCGTGTCTGCGTGAATGGAGGAGAGCATGTAAAGTCACGCTTGTCTCTCCATTTCACCGCGATCAGTTCTTCGTTACACAAGGCAGCCCTCTCCCCCCTTGCAAGACGGGTGGTAACGAGCCGTTGGGGGAAGCCCCGGCGACTAGGTCGCACGGTGCCACAGGCGCAAATCTGTTCTAGAAACAAATGCCTAAAGAGGGCCACACTTGTGTAGAAATTGTCCACATAAAGATGGTACCCCTTGCCGAATAAGGGTGACACCAAATCCCAGACTGTCTTCCCACTGCTCCCCAGGTAGTCAGGGCAACCGACCGGCTCCAGGGTCTGATCTTTTCCCTCATAGACACGAAATTTCTGGGTATAGCCTGTGGCCCTTTCACAGAGCTTATACAATTTGACCCCATACCGGGCACGCTTGCTTGGGATGTATTAGGGACGCCCGGTAAAATGTATTAGGGACTCGTCTATGCAGATGTTTTGCTCTGGGGTATACAAATCTGAAAATTTCTGGTTGAAATGGTCTATGAGGGGCCGAATTTTGTGGAGCCGGTCAAAAGCTGGGTGGCCTCTGGGACGGGAGGTGGTGTTGTCGCTAAAATGCAGGAAACGCAGGATGGTCTCAAATCGTGTCCTGGACATAGCAGCAGAGAACATGGGCATGTGATGAATTGAGTTCGTGGACCAATATGACCGCAATTCATGCTTTTTAGTTAGACCCATGTTGAGGAGAAGGCCCAGAAAAATTTTAATTTCGGAAACTTGGACTGGTTTCCACCGGAAAGGCTGGGCATAAAAGCTTCCCGGGTTGGCGGTTATAAATTGTGTGGCATACCGATTTGTTTCTGCCACAACTAAGTCTAAGAGCTCCGCAGTCAAGAACAGCTCAAAAAATCCCAGGGCCGAACCGATCTGAGCCGTCTCAACCCGAACTCCAGACTGGGCGGTGAAAGGGGGAACTAATGGTGCGGCTGAAGTTGGTGACTGCCAATCAGGGTTTGCCAGCACCTCAGGGATTCTAGGGGCTATACGGGCCTGTCTGTGCGGTGGCTGCGACGGGGTAACTACTGCACGTGCCACCGTACCAGCTTCAACTGCCCTTCTGGTGCTCGCTACTTCACCATGTTGTACGGCAGTGCTGTTACTAGGTCCAGGAAGGGCTGCGCTGCTGGTGTATGCCTCACCACGTGATCCGACAGCGCCAGCCCCACTCTGCTGCTCTTGAAGCGGATCCTGCGCAACCTGTGGTCTAGCAACACGGGGCTGGGTACGCCTGGTGCTATCAGGGACCTCAGCCTCCTCGTCCGAACTTTGGGTCAGAGAGCCCCTGCTTTATACAGGTTCATATTCTGACCAGCTAGATTCATCAGATGAGGGTTCCCACTCCTCATCCGACTGGGTCAGAATCCTGTAGGCCTCTTCAGAAGAATACCCCCTGTTTGACATTTGGGCAACTAAATTTAGGGGTATTCCCTGAGACTACCCAAGAAAAAAAGCAAGCCTGTCTTACAAATGGGAGGCTAGCGAAGTACCGAAGGCCGCTGCGGTTGATAAAAAATATCAAAACTGATTTTTTTTTATCGCCGCAGCGCGTGTAAAGTGAATGTGCAGTGATCAAAAAATAATAATTTTTTGTCACTGCGGTGGGGCGGGCGTGGGTGAACGCACGTGTGGGCGACCGATCAGGCCTGATCGGGCAAACACTGCGTTTTGGGTGGAGGGCGAGCTAAGGTGACACTAATACTATTATAGATCTGACCGTGATCAGTTTTGATCACTTACAGATACTATAAAAGTACAAATGCTGATTAGCGATACGCTAAACAGCGAATAAGTGACTGCGGTGGGCTGGGCGCTAACTGATCCCTAAACTACCTAACCAAGGGGCCTGGATACAGGAGGTTCTCGATGATCTCTTCCTGAAATTTGAGGAAGGATCGTGTTCTCCCAGCCTTACTGTAGAGAACAAAACTATTATACAGAGCCAATTGAATCAAATATACAGACACCTTCTTATACTAGCGTCTGGTTCTGCGGGACACTAAATACGGAGACAACATCTGGTCATTGAAGTCCACCCCTCCCTTGAGCGCATTATAGTCGTGGACTGAGAGGGGCTTTTCAATGACACGGGTTGCTCGCTCAATTTGGATTGTCGTGTCTGCGTGAATGGAGGAGAGCATGTAAAGTCACGCTTGTCTCTCCATTTCACCGCGATCAGTTCTTCGTTACACAAGGCAGCCCTCTCCCCCCTTGCAAGACGGGTGGTAACGAGCCGTTGGGGGAAGCCCCGGCGACTAGGTCGCACGGTGCCACAGGCGCAAATCTGTTCTAGAAACAAATGCCTAAAGAGGGCCACACTTGTGTAGAAATTGTCCACATAAAGATGGTACCCCTTGCCGAATAAGGGTGACACCAAATCCCAGACTGTCTTCCCACTGCTCCCCAGGTAGTCAGGGCAACCGACCGGCTCCAGGGTCTGATCTTTTCCCTCATAGACACGAAATTTCTGGGTATAGCCTGTGGCCCTTTCACAGAGCTTATACAATTTGACCCCATACCGGGCACGCTTGCTTGGGATGTATTAGGGACGCCCGGTAAAATGTATTAGGGACTCGTCTATGCAGATGTTTTGCTCTGGGGTATACAAATCTGCAAATTTCTGGTTGAAATGGTCTATGAGGGGCCGAATTTTGTGGAGCCGGTCAAAAGCTGGGTGGCCTCTGGGACGGGAGGTGGTGTTGTCGCTAAAATGCAGGAAACGCAGGATGGTCTCAAATCGTGTCCTGGACATAGCAGCAGAGAACATGGGCATGTGATGAATTGAGTTTGTGGACCAATATGACCGCTATTCATGCTTTTTAGTTAGACCCATGTTGAGGAGAAGGCCCAGAAAAATTTTAATTTCGGAAACTTGGACTGGTTTCCACCGGAAAGGCTGGGCATAAAAGCTTCCCGGGTTGGCGGTTATAAATTGTGTGGCATACCGATTTGTTTCTGCCACAACTAAGTCTAAGAGCTCCGCAGTCAAGAACAGCTCAAAAAATCAGAGGGCTGAACCGATCTGAGCCGTCTCAACCCGAACTCCAGACTGGGCGGTGAAAGGGGGAACTAATGGTGCGGCTGAAGTTGGTGACTGCCAATCAGGGTTTGCCAGCACCTCAGGGATTCTAGGGGCTCTACGGGCCTGTCTGTGCGGTGGCTGCGACGGGGTAACTACTGCACGTGCCACCGTACCAGCTTCAACTGCCCTTCTGGTGCTCGCTACTTCACCATGTTGTACGGCAGTGCTGTTACTAGGTCCAGGAAGGGCTGCGCTGCTGGTGTATGCCTCACCACGTGATCCGACAGCGCCAGCCCCACTCTGCTGCTCTTGAAGCGGATCCTGCGCAACCTGTGGTCTAGTGACACGGGGCTGGGTACGCCTGGTGCTATCAGGGACCTCAGCCTCCTCGTCCGAACTTTGGGTCAGACTGCCACTGCTTTCTACAGGTTCATATTCTGACCAGCTAGATTCATCAGATGAGGGTTCCCACTCCTCATCCGACTGGGTCAGAATCCTGTAGGCCTCTTCAGAAGAATACCCCCTGTTTGACATTTGGGCAACTAAATTTAGGGGTATTCCCTGAGACTACCCAAGAAAAAAAGCAAGCCTGTCTTACAAATGGGAGGCTAGCGAAGTACCAGAGGCCGCTGCGGTTGATAAAAAATATCAAAACTGATTTTTTTTTATCGCCACAGCGCGTGTAAAGTGAATGTGCAGTGATCAAAAAATAATAATTTTTTGTCACTGCGGTGGGGCGGGCGTGGGCGAACGCACGTGTGGGCGACCGATCAGGCCTGATCGGGCATACACTGCGTTTTGGGTGGAGGGCGAGCTAAGGTGACACTAATACTATTATAGATCTGACCGTGATCAGTTTTGATCACTTACAGATACTATAAAAGTACAAATGCTGATTAGCGATACGCTAAACAGCGAATAAGTGACTGCGGTGCGGTGGGCTGGGCGCTAACTGATCCCTAAACTACCTAACCAAGGGGCCTAAACTATCCCTAAAACCTAACAGTCAATACCAGTGAAAAAAAAAAGTGACAGTTTACACTGATCACTTTTTTCCTTTCACTAGTGATTGACAGGGGCGATCAAAGGGGTGATCAAAGGGTTAATTGGGGTGCAGGGGGGTGATCTGGGGCTAAAGTGTACTGTTGGTGCTACTCACTGTGATCTCTGCTCCTCTGCTGGATCCAACCGACGAAAAGGACCAGCAGAGGAGCAGACAAGCCATATAACAGATCATATTTACTAATATGATCTGTTATACGGCTTGTGATTCGTTTTTTTGAAAATCGCCAGCCTGCCAGCCAATGATCGTTGCTGGCAGGCTGGTGACGAACTTGTACTTTAACTTTGCCGGCCCGCGATGCGCATGCGCGGGCCGGCTCTGACCGAAATCTCGCGTCTCGCGTCTCGTGAGATGACGCACGGATGCGTCCAGGAGGAATGAATCAACCACCTTCCGGACGCATCCGTGCGTTAGGCGGTCCGGAGGTGGTTAAGTATTAGGTTAGTACAATAAAAATTTAGACACTGTTGCGGAGGATCTGTGAATATTATATATATATATATATATACATACATACACACACGCGCGCGCACGGCGTGTGTGTTTGTGCTTTAGGGTGCACACCCTAATGCAATAGGCTGCGCACGCCTATGCTGGCACAAATGCGTTGCCAGTGACCAACTGTCTGTGCTCAATCCTACGTGTAACTGTTGCAAGTGCATGAGGAGCTGCGGATGTGGCGGCGAGGTCCGAGAGGTATGTGGGGGTGGGAGATCCGAGAGGGGGGGCCCATAAATTTTTTTTGCTATGGGGCCCAGTCATTTCTAGCTACGCCCCTGCCTTCACGCCACGGTGACAGGGGGCCGATGGCTACTATGGCAATCCTGATGCCTTACGCAGGCATTGGAGCTTGCAAGCTACGGAAGCCCAGGAGACCTCAGGCTGTGTTTCCCAGGCAATTTTCAGTAGGAAACTGACGGCTCAAAGCAGCACAATACAGAATGTATTGTACTGCATTGAAACGGGGACCAAAACCTGAAAAGTTGAAGTCCAATAGTGGGACAGTAAAACAATTAATAAAAGTGACAACAAATGTTTTTTAACAATAAAAAAATAAATGTTTCAAGTAAAAAAAAATGCCCTTTAGCCTCATCAAGTCATGTACAATAAAAAAAATAAAAATAGAAGTTAGGTATCTACCCTGTCAGAGCACCATTAAAAAATAATAAATAAAAACCGTGGCAAAATAGTCATTTTTTGTCACGTTGCCTCACAAAAAGCGTAATAGCGAGCAATCAAAAAGTACTACGTACTACAAAATGGTACCAATAAAAGCGTCACCTCATCCTGCAAAAGCTGGCCGCTACAAAAGACGATCATCAGAAAAATTTTACAAAATTACTCTGAGACAATGGCAACACAAAAACAGGATTTTTCTTTTCAAAAATGCTTTTATTGTGTAAAATTGCAAAAAAATAGACATTATATAATGACCTGCTCTATAAAAGTATCACATGATCTACTCTGTAAGGGGAACAAAAATAAATAAAAAAGTTATAAAAACTGTCAAAATATCCTGTTTTAGGCTACTTTTGCGTTTGGGGTTCCGCTTGTGAGATCCATTTGAGGGCTCTCACAAGCGGCCCCGAATTGATCCGTTCATCCCCAATGCATTCTGAATGGATAAAAATCCTTTCAGAATGCATCAGTTTGGCTCCGTTCCGCCTCCATTCTGCTCTGGAGGCGGACACCAAAACGCAGCTTGCAGCGTTTTGCTGTCCGCCTGGCCGTGCGGAGCCAAACGGATCCGTCCTGACTTACAATGCAAGTTAATGGGGACGGATCCGTTTGACGTTGACAGAATATGGTGCAATTGCAAACGGATCCGTCCCCCATTGACTTTTAATGTAAAGTCAGGAGTCCCTATTAATATACCATCGGATCAGAGTTTTCTCCAATCCGATGGGAACGCCTCTATGTTAGAATATACCATCGTGAAAACTCAGATCCGACAGTATATTCTAACACAGAGGCGTTCCCATAGTGATGGGGACGCTTCAAGTTAGAATATACTGAGAACTGTGTACATAACTGCCCCCTGCTGCCTGGCAGCACCCGATCTCTTACAGGGGGCTGTGATCCGCACAATTAACCCCTCAGCTGCCGCACCTGAGGGGTTAATTGTGCGTATCATAGCCCCCTGTAAGAGATCAGGTGCTGCCAGGCAGCAGGGTCCCCCCCTCCCTCCCCAGTTTTAAATTCATTGGTGGCCAGTGCGGCCCCCCTCCCTCCCCAGTTTTAAATTCATTGGTGGCCAGTGCGGCCCCCCTCCCTCCCCAGTATTAAATTCATTGGTGGCCAGTGCGGCCCCCCCTCCCTCCCCAGTATTACATTCATTGGTGGCCAGTGCAGCCCCTCCTCCCTCCCCAGTATTAAATTCATTGGTGGCCAGTGCGGCCTCCCCTCTCCCCCCCCCCTCCTAATTAAAATCACCCCTTCCCCCTCATCATTGGTGGCAGCGGAGAGTTCCGATCGGAGTCCTAGTTTAATCGCTGGGGCTCCGATTGGTTACCATGGCAGCCAAGACGCTACTGCAGTCCCGGCTGCCATGGTTACTTAGCAATTTTAGAAGCATTATACTTACCTGCGCTGTCTGTGGCCGGCCAGGCGCTCCTCCTACTGGTAAGTGAAAGGTCTGTGTGGCGCATTGCTTATAGCACAGACCTTTCAATTAAAACTGTGCCAAATTAGCAATTTTTTTTACTTTGCCTCACAAAATGCATAATAGCATAATAGCGATCAATCAAAAAAGTGCTATGTGCCCCAAAATGGTACCAATAAAAATGTCACCTTGTCCAGCAAAAAAAAGAGCTCCTACACAAGACGATCGGCAGAAATATAACAAAAATAGGACTCTCAGCGACCCTAAAACAGGATTTTTAAATGTTTTTATTGTGTAAAATTGCAAAAAAAAGAAAAATACACATTTTAGGTATTGCTTCATCCATAACAACCTGTTTTATAAAAATATCACTTAGGCTGGGTTCACACGGGCGTGTCCGGATTAGTTCCGGATGCGTCCCGGTGTGTTGCGGCAAACCCGCGCGAGTAGGTACGCAATTGCAGTCAGTTTTGACTGCGATTGCGTTCCAATGTTCAGTTTTTATCGCGCGGGTGCAACGTGTTTTGCACGCGCGTGATAAAAAACCGACTGTGGTACCCAGACCCGAACTTCTTCACAGAAGTTCAGGTTTGGGATCGGTGTTGTGTAGATTGTATTATTTTCCCTTATAACATGGTTATAAGGGAAAATAATAGCATTCTGAATACAGAATGCTTAGTAGGTGATCAATTGAGGGTTAAAAAAAATAAAAAAAATTAACTCACCTTCTCCTCTTGTTCGCGTAGTTCTCCCGGTCTTTAGTTTTTTAAAAGATGAACTATGGGCTAAAGGACCTTTGGTGACGTCAGATCACATGCTCCAATCACATGTTCCATCACCGCGGTGATGTACCATGTGATTGGAGCATGTGATCTGACGTCACCAAAGGTCCTTTAGCCCATAGTTCATCTTTTGAGAAGTAAAGAAGAGACAGGGAGCTACGCGAACAAGAGGAAAAGGTGAGTTTATTTTTTTATTTTTTTTTAACCCTCAATTGATCACCTACTAAGCATTCTGTATTCAGAATGCTATTATTTTCCCTTATAACCATGTTATAAGGGAAAATAATACCGTTTATAGACTGTCACCTAGCAACCATGCGTGAAAATCGCACCGCATCCGCACTTGCTTGCGGATGCTTGCGATTTTCACGCAACCCCATTCACTTCTATGGGGCCTGCGTTGCGTGAAAAACGCAGAATATAGAGCATGCTGCGATTTTCACGCAACGCATAAGTGATGCGTGAAAATCATCGCTCATCTGAACAGCCCCATAGAAGTGAATGGGTCCAGATTCAGTGCGGGTGCAATGCGTTCACCTACCGCATTGCACCCGCGCGGAATACTCGCCCGTGTGAACGCAGCTTTAATCTACCATGTCAGGTGAATGCCATAAAAAATTATTACAAATTGTGCCAGAACAGCCATTTTTTGGTCATCCCTCCTCACAAAAACATTATATTGAGTGATCAAAATGTATCTACCCCAAAATGGTACCAATGAAAATGTCACATCCCACAAAAAATAAGTCCCCGCAAGATCCTCGCCAGAAAATGTAAAAAAAAGATAGGGTTTCAGAAAACGGCAACATAAAAACTTGCTTTGTATAAAAGTGGTGGAACACTATTAAAACTATTTAAGATTGGCGTCTCTCTAATCATACTTACCAGCAGAATAAAGATAGCATAATTTTTCCTGCATGGTGAATACCGTAAAAACAAAACCCAGAGGCAGAGTTGCTGCCTTTATCCTGCTTTCAAAAAGGCTAAATAAAGTGATCAAAAAGTTGTATGTGCCTCTAAATAGGAACCAATAAAGATGGTAACTCACCCCACAAAAATAAACCCTCACACAGCTCTGTTGAGAGAAAATTTAAAAAAACATACAGTTGTCAGAAAATGGCTGTACAGGTACCCAGAGGCTGGTCAATAGCAACATAGCACCTGTAAATAAAAAGGGGGTCTTTCCCTTCTGAATCCTGCAGCATACCCAAACAGCTTTGTATGCCCACATTTATAACATTTCAGCACCCAGTAGAACCCACCAAAAATGTAACGGGTGTGGTGTGTCTCACCACAAGCTGGGCATAGCATATTGGGCACCGAAATGCCATACAGTGGGGGAAATAATTATTTGACCCCTCACTGATTTTGTAAGTTTGTCCAATGACAAAGAAATGAAAAGTCTCAGAACAGTATCATTTCAATGGTAGGTTTATTGTAACAGTGGCAGATAGCACATCAAAAGGAAAATCGAAAAAATAACTTTAAATAAAAGATAGCAACTGATTTGCATTTCATTGAGTGAAATAAGTATTTGAACCCCTACCAACCATTAAGAGTTCTGGCTCCCACAGAGTGGTTAGACACTTCTACTCAATTAGTCACCCTCATTAAGGACACCTGTCTTAACTAGTCACCTGTATAAAAGACACCTGTCCACAGAATCAATCAATCAAGCAGACTCCAAACTCTCCAACATGGGAAAGACCAAAGAGCTGTCCAAGGATGTCAGAGACAAAATTGTAGACCTGCACAAGGCTGGAATGGGCTACAAAACCATTAGCAAGAAGCTGGGAGAGAAGGTGACAACTGTTGGTGCGATTTTTCGAAAATGGAAGGAGCACAAAATGACCATCAATCGACCTCGCTCTGGGGCTCCACGCAAGATCTCACCTCGTGGGGTGTCAATGGTTCTGAGAAAGGTGAAAAAGCATCCTAGAACTACACGGGAGGAGTTAGTTAATGACCTCAAATTAGCAGGGACCACAGTCACCAAGAAAACCATTGGAAACACATTACACCGCAATGGATTAAAATCCTGCAGGGCTCGCAAGGTCCCCCTGCTCAGGAAGGCACATGTGCAGGCCCGTCTGAAGTTTGCCAATGAACACCTGAATGATTCAGAGAGTGACTGGGAGAAGGTGCTGTGGTCTGATGAGACCAAAATAGAGCTCTTTGGCATTAACTCAACTCGCTCTGTTTGGAGGAAGAAAAATGCTGCCTATGACCCCCAAAACACCGTCCCCACCGTCAAGCATGGGGGTGGAAACATTTTGCTTTGGGGGTGTTTTTCTGCTAAGGGCACAGGACAACTTATTCGCATAAACGGGAAAATGGACGGAGCCATGTATCGTGAAATCCTGAGCGACAACCTCCTTCCCTCTGCCAGGAAACTGAAAATGGGTCGTGGATGGGTGTTCCAGCACGACAATGACCCAAAACATACAGCAAAGGCAACAAAGGAGTGGCTCAAGAAGAAGCACATTAAGGTCATGGAGTGGCCTAGTCAGTCTCCGGACCTTAATCCAATCGAAAACCTAT